>NC_134406.1:82665147-82899290 GCF_038048845.1 Mixophyes fleayi | reverse complement strand
TTCAGTGCTTTTACCCAGGTCAGCCGAGGATGTGTCACCGGTGTGGGGATTTCCGCCACCTCAGTGCCAACTGCCCCTTGCAGAAGTGTGGTCATTGCGGGGATATGGGCCATGAATCTAGAACTTGCAGTCGAATCCGGTGCAATCTATGTGGGGTGATAGGGCACCCTTTTAGTAAATGCCCGCATGCGGCCCACAATTCTGCTATCACAGATGAAGAGTTGGTGAGGATAGCTGAGGGGGTTGAGAAGGGTGAGACAGCAAGGAGTTTGGTTGTCCCTGTTAGTGTGATTTCTGTCCCCCCACTTCCCCCACCCCCTGTTTCTGAACCACCTGGGGTGTCGTTGTTGGTACCCGCAGATGACGATTCAAATAAGTGGGTCAAACAAAAAACCAAGAAAAAAAAGAGTAGAACAGAAAGGGAAGGGATTGTTCTGTCCAACAAGTTCCAGTTTTCAACAAGTGAGGAGGAGAGTATGGAGGAGGGCGAGGTTATGATGACGGAGGAGGGAGACTTAGTGCAGAAAACGAAACCAGGGAGGAAGACAAAGAAGTCCAGGGACCTTTCAGTTTTGGGAGAGGTTGCGAAAATTTCAAAAAAACCAAAGGGAAAGAGAACAGCTAGGTCTTTTCTAAAAAATCCAGAGTTACTTCCATCTGGCCCTCTCTCGATAGAGGACCTAGTACCTCCCCCCATCCGTAACCCCCCTCCCACCCCTCCCTTAGACGCCGGCCCCTCCGGTCAAAATTTGGAGGTCCGTCCTTTGGAGACGGGGGTTTTGGCCTCGGTAAATGACCCAGTCCCCACTTCCCATCAAGCCCTTTCTATATGTTCTGACTCCACAAGTCCCATCCCCCCTCCTGTCCCTTCTGACACTTCCCTTAGTTCTCCTTCTCCTGATCCAGTCCATGGCCCGTTAGGAACATCAGTGGCTAGGTTCCCGGATAGGACTATTCCTAATGGCTCTGTGAGTGAGGAGGATAGGTCGGGCGGGGTCCCTCCCTCTGGGGAAGAGGTTATTCTTCGGGGAGAGGAATCCCTGCCGGCAGGCCTGAGCTATAAGAGATTCGGGTCCTCAGATGAGGACTTGGCGAAAAAGTTTAAAAAGAAGTAAGTTGTTCCTACTGTCTATAGTTCTGAAGGATGGCTTCCCAGCCCATTAGATTCGCTACCATTAATGTGGCATCTATAAAATCCGAACGTGCTCGTTATATGGCCTTTGATTTTTTCAGCACGGTTGAGGCTGATTTTTTATTTTTGCAGGAGACCAGACTGGGTCAGCTTGCTGACCTACATAAAGCCAAAAGTGAGTGGAGGCGTGGGCCCTCCTACTGGTCTCTTGCGGCCGAGCCGTATGGTGGGGTGGCGGTGCTTTTTACCGGCATGATAACCATCCAGCGAGTCATTGAGCTTGAGGTAGGTAGGTGCATGGTGCTAGATGTCAACCTGAGGGGGCACGACCTGAGGTTAATTAATATTTACAGCCCTCAAACAAAATGGGGAAGGAAGTGCCTCTTAATGGAGATAAAGCCATACCTTTTTACAGCCCGGCAGATAGTCTTTGGTGGTGATTTTAACACCGTCACTAGGACAAAAGACAGGGGAGGTTCAAGGGCTTCTCTGGGCTGCGATTCCCTTTTTCTAGCAAGTATGGTTAGGCAGGCTGGTCTGGTGGATGTGCACATTCGTCATTTCCCAGACCACACGGGTTTCACTTTTTATAGAGGTAGTTGTAGGTCTAGGATAGATAGGTTTTTTGTTAAGGAGAGCTCGAAAACCTTGGCTCCAGAGCTGAGGCCGGTAGAGTTCTCTGACCACGTTTACCTATCTATGTCCTTGAATGCTTCGGAGACTCTTCGGAAGGGTAGGGGTCTCTGGCGCTTGAACTCTAAGCTTCTGGAGGAGGAGGTGATAAGACAGTCTTTTAGGGACTTCTTTGAATCCCAGGAATCACTTTTGGAGGCGGGTTGGAGTAGGTCTGAATGGTGGGAGATGCTGAAGAAAAGGACCCGGAGCTTTTTTCGGGGCCTTGTAGCCAGAAATAACTTGTTAAAAGAGAGCGCCTACATGGCACTGAGGAAAAAACTTGGATTCTTGATCTCTGGCCAGGGGGATAGTGGGGAGATCCCCCGGGTGAAGGCTCAGATGAGAGAGATACAGTATGACCGGTACGCATCCTTGGTTCTGGAGAGGGATTATGGGAAGTACCATTCGCCCGATCCTTTCCAGAGCTGTAGGAACTCGGTAGATGCTAAGGAGGTGAGGGGCCTGCGCGATGCTGAGGGTGTCCTTAGGGAGGAGAAGGAGGGCATCCTTGGTGTAGTGCGGTCCTTCTATTCCGATCTCTTATCGGAGAAGTCACTTGACAAAGAGAGGATGGACCAGTTTTTGAGGGAAACTCCTGGCCTTGGTGATTTTAGCGGCCTGTTTGAGTCCTTGGGCGATGAAATAACGGTGGACGAGGTCAGGATGGCAATAGATGGTTTATCTGTCAAGAAAGCCCCAGGCCCAGATGGCCTTACATCTGAGTTTTTTAAAATCTTTAGGGACATTCTGGCTCCGCGTCTCGTGGAGGTTTTTAATGAGAGCCTGGGCAGAGGTTTATTGCCTCCCTCCATGAGGGTCTCTGCCCTTATCTTACTGTCCAAGGGGAAAGATCAGTCATGTATTGAGAACTGGCGCCCCATCGCTCTTCTCAATACTGACAGGAAGATTCTGGCGAAGGTGCTTTTTAATAGAGTGATGCAGGTTTCTGGCCAGTTGCTCTCTCCTTCTCAGCACTGCACTGTGAAGGGCCGAAGCACTTTCAGTGCTGTCCTGACGGTGCGGGAGGCCTTTGAGCGGTGCCGTGCGGAGAAGTGGGGGAAGTACCTTTTAGCCTTAGATCAGTCGAAGGCTTTTGATAGGGTAAATCATGAGTACCTTTGGGCTCTACTTCTGTGGTATGGTCTTCCAGTGCAGGTGGTGAATTGGCTCCGTACCATTTATAGACAAGCCGAGAGCTTCCCTCTTGTGAATGGTTGGGTGGGTCAGTCCTTTGAGGTCAGCTCTGGAGTAAGACAAGGTTGTCCCCTGAGCCCCCTCCTGTATGTGTTTGCCATAGATCCCTTCGTCAGAAGGGTTGGTGGTAGCTCGTTGGGAGGTGTGCTGTTGGGTCCGGAGTGCCCCTTGAAGGTAGTGGCCTACGCTGATGATGTTACTGTTGTCTTGTCGAGTTCCGCGGAAGCTGAGGAGGTAACGACTCTGGTCCGTGGGTATTCTGAGGCCAGTGGCTCATTAGTAAACCAGGAAAAGAGTAAAGTTTTCTGGATGGGGGAGGAGGGTTGTGAATTCAACCTTCCAGACAGTCTTCCCCGGGCGAGTGAGAAGATCAAAATTTTAGGGATTCATTTTGGCCCTGGTGATTATGCCAAGCAAAATTGGGAGTTAAGGCTGGAGGAAGCTTCCCGGAAGGTAGTGAGCTGGAAGAGGTGGAAACACTCTCTCCGGGAAAGGGTGGACTGATCAAGACCTTCCTGATCCCGGTATTCCTGTACATCAGCTATGTGTGCCTTTTGCCGGAGTCTTTATGGTCTAGGGTTTATGCAGTTTTCTTCCAGTTACTCTGGGGGAATAGGCTGAATCTGGTCAAGCGGGCTGTGACTTACCGACTGAGGAAGGATGGGGGCCTGGGTATGATTAACCCTGTGCTGTTCTTTATGTCAACCTTTCTGAAGTTGCACCTTAGTAGTCTCCTAGTTGAGACCCCTCCTCAGTGGGTGGGAGGCTTCAGGGTATGGGTGGATCCCTTCCTCAGTGCATGGTATGGGGGAGGCACCGTTAAGAGTTTCCGGGTCCGGCATGGGTATCTCCCGACCTACGTTTCCTTGGGATTGAAGGTGACAAGGCGTTGGGGCTTAGGGGCGGGGGAAGTTGGGAGCTCTTCTAGAAGGGAGTTGGAGAAGAGAGTCCTGCACTCCCACTTTTGGGTTCCGCTGTCACTGAGAGACTGCCCAGGTGATGTGAGTTCGGTGGGGCTTTCCTTGATTAACTCGAGGAGAATCCCGTTGAAGCTTCAGGACATTGCCTGGCTCTCCTTTCACGGGAGACTTTATGTAAGAGGGAACCTTAAGCACAGAAATGCTGATGATCGTGGCTGCCCACGGGAGGAGTGTCTAGGGGTGGAGGAGACTATGGACCATTTCTTGCTCGAGTGTCCCTTTAATGTAAAGGTTTATAAACGAGTCTCCAGGTCGCTGGGGATCCCCTGCCTTTCGGGGCTTAGTTACCCTGAATGGGTCTACGGGGCATTCAAGGCAAGGTGGAGGGCTTTTGATTTCTGTACACTTTTTTTAGTCAGTTTAGTGGTCAGGTATTTCACGTGGAACGCACGGTGTCAGGTCACCATCCGGCAGAAAGTCCTTCCCTGTGAGGTAGTGGTGGAAGATATTCTCCACGAGGTGTGGAAATTGAGGGGCATGGAGGGTCGCCGGATGTCCAATGCTAACTGGCTCAGGCTGTGGCGGAGTCTGAGACCTCCTTAGGGGGTCAAAGTCTGGTGCCTCTCCTTTCTAAGTGGCTTCTCTTGCTGTCCTTTCACCCCATTAGATTTTGTGTGGTGTAAAATTTTTTCAAGTATGGCTTACATGCACCTACAACTTGCTTCTTAGTGGGATACGGTGATGTATATGAGTTGGGTTTGTTGTTTGTATGGTGGCGCCTTCTTGTTTTATGTGATTTTATCCTTTTTTACAGGACTTATGAATTGGGCAAATAGCCCTTCTGGACTTTCGGTTAAGTTAGGCAAATCAGCCTTTGATTTCATTTGGTCTTTTTTAATATAGGTTGGTGCCACCTTCAGTAAAGTTTATTGGTTTTATTGTTTCATATGTAATGTTATGTTGCAAGTTTTAAATAAAAAAACATTAGCAGGACAGAGCACAGGACACAGCACCACTGGATTCAGCAGGACATGACACAGGACAAAAGCACCACTGGACTCAGCAGGACAGAGCACTGGACAAAGTGTGGAGACGCCGGCTCCACAGACGGGCCGCTGGCCAATCACGGCGCCCGGCCACGGACCAATCACGGCTCCCGGCCGTGATGAGGTCATAGGGAATAGCCCGGCCCGGAGATATGGTCGGCGGCCACGTGGAGGGCAGTCTGTTCGGCGGGAAGTCAAGCTGGAGGAAGGACGTCCGGAGAGAGCAGCAGCAGCACCCACAGTAGCAGCAGCAGCAGCACCCACAGTAGCAGCAGCAGCAGCACCCACAGTAGCAGCAGCAGCAGCAGCAGCACCCACAGTAGCAGCAGCAGCGGTGGACATCACCAAGACCAGTCCAGACAGAGGAGCTACTCTGTCTGGTGAAGGCAGAGCAGAGCAAATAGTCACGGAGCCAGAGCACGGCAGGGAGCCCGGGCGGACAGCATTAGCAGGACCGAAGAGGAGCTACGCTGACGTCGCGAGCGGAGGACCTAGACCAGGTAAGACCCCAGTGGGGACCACCTCTCCCGGGCCCACGCCCGCAGGCTATCGGACACTATTTACTCGGGCCCAGGGCCTTCTGCCGGCGTCCATTAAGTCCGCTTTTCCGTTTGGTAGCTCCCGTTAGACCCAATAGGGCACCAGGCCCTGAGTAGATCCCATAGGGCACGAGGCCCTCAGGTCACCCAGGATTTAGGCCCCGTCTTTGAATCCTGTCTTTGTTCCCCCTCTCCCTTTTCCTATCCGTATCAGCCTTGGGGCAGAGTAGGGCAGGAACACACACACTCTGCTTTGATATTGTACTTTGCCTTGTTAATAGTGTCCTGGGTATTGTACTGTGCAATTGAGTATTGTATTGGGAGTATTGTACTGTCAATTGAGTATTGTATTGGGGGTATTGTACGGTGTAGTGGGTGGTTGGGGCGTGTTGTGTCTCCCTGCAGGGGTCGGAAAGTGGTGTGTTGGGACTGACCGCCGGGTGGACTCAACTCGTCCCTGGGCCATGCGTACGGCCTGGGAAGGGCAAGTAGGCGAGCTACGTCCCACCCCAGGGAGAAGGACCGAGGAGGGTCTCCCGAGCCGGTAAGTATTGTCTATCCCCTTTCCCTTCCCCCTTCCGTGTAGACTCTGGTGGGGCAGATCCTTGGGCGGCGGTGTGGCACGACTTCTTCACGGGCTGGGGGAGATCAAGGTCTACCTCGGTGCCTTGGAGGTAGTGTAGCACAGCCCTTCTGAGTTCCGAGGGCGGTTGGGGCGTTCCGCGGTTCCACTGGGGGCAGTGCAGCCCTGCCCTTGTGAGTTCCGGGATTGGTCACGGCCGTCCACGGTTCCATTGGGGTGTCTGGCCTGAGTTCCGGCAAGGTTGCCTGACGGTTCCAGGGCAGACGGTGTCTCAAGGGGTAAGACGGAGTCCGCCCGCACGCCGGCAGGAGACTGACGGTTCCGGGTGGGGACTGTGATACCTCGCGGCGCACCGCCGGCGGAGTGAGTCTTGTCCCCACACTTGTGGCCCTCCCCAGAGGGGAGTAGGGAGTTTGGGCGAGAACGTTCTCTACCCCGAACTCTTGGAGCCACGTGGCTTGGCCAGAATAAAACGGAGAGTCGCCAATCGGGGCTGAGTAACCCTCTAGTCCTGGGCGGCATTCCAGACACCCCCTTCCTCTTCCCCCATTGTTTTTGTGCCTCTGTTCCTCTCACACGCAGGAGGGACCGTGACTGCAGCGGAAGCCTCCTGCACTTGACGGATTCCGCCCATAGCGACCCTCGGGATCAGGTGAGAACCTTTCCTTATTACAGGGGACTCTTCGAGACGTTCTTCGGGAGTACCGCCCTCACATTTGGTGTAGTCGGCAGGATCCCGACAGGTAACTATGGAAACCGCGGACAACAACAACGCTCCAGAGGGCCGGCCGTCTGGAAGGCCGGCGAGCGAGGAGGATCCGCCTAGTGCTGCCCGGAATGTCCCACACGACATGGAACCGGTATGGGAGCCGGCGGAGCGCTCCCGAGTTGTAGCGATAGGGGCAGCTCTTTCTCACGTACCGAAGTTTTCGATGGTACGAACATAACGTTAGCCGACTGGGAGATGCAGTTACGAATGGTCATCCGGCTATATGGCGTGCCCCCAGATATGCAAGCGGAAGTGGCCGTGCTCGCCTTGGAGGGGGATGCCCGCCAGGCCGCACTTCTATGCGAGCCTGAACAGCGAAAGACTTTGGCGGATGTGTTGAGGGTCTTAAGCGATGTGTACAGGGACAAGTCTACCACCGCGACCCTGCGCAAACGTTTTTTTACCCGATTTCAGCGAGAGGAGGAGACCATCCCCAAATTCGCTATAGCCCTCCAAGGCCTGCTGGCGAATTTGAAGAAAAAGGACACTAAGGTATTGGGAGAAACAGATACCGTACTACGGGATCAATTTATCAACGGCTTACGTAGTGAGCACCTGCGAACCTATATGCAGGACCGATTGGAATTGTTGCCAAGCATGACCTTCCATCAAGCAGAAACCACGGTCATCGCCCGGGACGACAATACAGGCAGCGGCCCGAGCACCGTGGCCGTGCAGTAGGTCCGCGCCCCCATCCCAGCGTCCACCGCACTATGGGAAAGCTGCATCCGAGACCTGACGGACGTAATTCTACAGATGAAGGAGGACATAGGACGGATGCAGAAGCGGATCGAGGGAATACCGTCCGGCCGCGGGGACAGAGAGTATCCACGGAATGAACCAAGGGACGCCCCACGGCGACGCCCAGCGGATGGGCCCCGGTGTTGGCAGTGTGGGCAGGTGGGACATCTGGCCCGTAATTGCCCCAAACGCCGCACCCAGGCCGGCTTTAAACTAGAAACCCTTGCGGTAGTGGGACCCACCGCAAGGGAAGCGGACTCAGAACGGCTGATTGTCAATTCGGCTGAATTAGTAGGAGAGTGTCGCGTAGTTGTGGCTCGCTTCCAGGGTCACAACCAGCGTTGTCTATTAGACACCGGGTCCCAGGTCACCACGATGACGGCGGCCTGTTTCCAAAAAAACTATCAACATCTACAACAGGCCCAGACGGGGGACTGGATTCATCTCACGGCCGCCAATAATCTACCTATCCCTGTGGTGGGAGTCGTGTGGATGGAGGTGGAGCTCTACGGGCGCCCGTTGGGGAAGCAGGGCATTGTGGTCATAGACAGCCCGGAACTACGACATGGCCCCTTGATTCTGGGGATGAACATCCTCCGAGGATTAGACCATATGCTGTGGTCCGAGAGGGGTCCGGCTTACTGGAGGAAACTGGGGGTCCAACGACTGGTACAACAGGCGCTACAGCAGGTGAACCGCCTGCGAGTCCCAACATTTCCCCAAGGCCGTCCTGCTCCCCTGGGATCCATCGCACGAACTATCGGCAGGAGGTGGTCGTTCCCCCTCGGCAGGAGCTCCTGTTGTGGATGAGGCTGGGGACCAAGCAGAGGCTCGAAGGCCGGGAGGTGCTTCTCGAACCGGTATCCTCGGGCGCGACGGAGGAGAGCAACCAGAGGACGCCCATGGTTGGCCGCGCGCTGGTCAGGATACGGGAAGGATGAGTCCCTGTTCGTTTCTGCAATATGGGCGACCAACCACAGAAAATACCGCCCAACACCCTGCTGGCCCTGCTCCACCCAACCGCCGGAGAAGAGGTGGAAACCACTCAAGATGTGTCATTGTCCCCAGACCCCCAAAGACCTTGGACCATGGTGGTCCAAGTAGCACCCCCGGAACAACCCACCTCCACCTGGAACGGACGGGTAATCCGTGAAAGCATGGATGTTTCAGAAGGTGACCTACCGCCGAACGAAATCCAACAACTGGAAGTGATGCTGTGGAGAAGACTGCGAGTGTTCTCCCGACACAAGGACGATTTCGGGCTAACGGATCAAATGGAGCACGAGATCCATACGGACACGGCCGTGCCGGAGAGAGAACGTTACCGTCAAATACCCCCGAAGCTGTACCAGGAGGTCAAGACCATGCTGCATCAGGTGTTGGACAACGGGGTGGTGACCGAAAGCCGTAGTCCCTGGGCGGCACCGATCGTCCTGGTGCGGAAGAAAGATGGCACTGTCCGGTTCTGTGTGGACTATCGGAAGCTTAATCACTGCACCGTGCGCGATGCATACCCATTACCACGCATAGAGGAATCTCTCGCGGCGCTGGGCCGGGCCAAATACTTTTCTACGTTAGATCTGGCAAGTGGCTATTGGCAGGTACCCGTGGCCGAGAAAGACCGGGCAAAGACGGCGTTTATTACACCCATGGGGCTATTCGAATTCCAACGGATGCCGTTTGGGTTGACCAACGCGCCAGCCACCTTCCAGCGACTCATGGAGCGCTGCCTCGGGGATCTGAATTTTGAAGCCCGTTAATCTAGCTGGACGACATCATCGTATTCGCATCCACCCTGGAGGAACACTTAGCCCGCCTAGACCTGGTGTTCCAACGACTGGAACGGTTTGGGCTGAAACTCAAGCCGAGGAAATGCCATCTGCTGAAGGATCAGTTGGAGTACCTGGGCCATGTGGTGTCGCGGGACGGAGTGCGTCCCACCCAGGATAAGGTATCCGCGGTGACCAATTGGTCAGCCCCCACGACCATCACGGAGCTTCGGGCGTTTCTGGGCCTCGTTGGGTATTACCGCAGGTTCATCAAGGGATTCTCCAAGATCGCCGGACCATTGTTTGACTTGCTCCGAGGAAGCCCTGAGGGAGCCAAGTCCCGAGTGGAGGCGTGGAACGCCCCCCACGAGGCTGCTTTCGCCCAGCTGAAAGAGGAACTGACCCGCGCCCCCGTGTTGGCATACGCCGACGTCAGCCAGCCGTTCATCCTGTACACGGATGGCAGCCACCAAGGGCTAGGAGCAGTATTGGCCCAGATACAGGATGGTAAGGAGCGCGTGATCGCCTATGCCAGCCGGACCTTGCACGACTCAGAGCGAAACCCCGCCAATTACAGCTCCTTTAAACTGGAGTTCTTGGCAGTCGTGTGGGCCATGACCGAAAAATTTGCAGAGTACCTAACGGCTGCGGAGGTGGAGGTAGTCACCGATAACAGTGCACTGGTGCACCTGGACTCGGCCAAATTAGGAGCCTTAGAACAACGGTGGCGAGCCTGCTTGGCCAAGTTCTCTCATTGCTTCCGCTATCGCCCCGGCCGGAATAACGGCAACGCCGACGCACTCTCCAGATTCCCAGTGGTCACGACAACTCACTCCAAAGACGAAGCAGAGGAAGAAGTGGAAATCCCAAACTTCACCCGGTTGCACAAGATGGTCTCCCAGACACCGCTAGACGCCAGAATATGCGCCACCCTCCTTACCAACCAGATGCCAGACTGGGCCGCAGAACAACAACGGGACCCCGGTATACGCCAGGTCTTCCAGTGGTGCCAGCAGGAACACTGGCCCTCGAAAGGGGAGAGGAAGCGCCTGCCGGTGAGCGAACAGAAACTCGTGGAGCATTGGAACCAGCTGGCGGTGCACGAGGGCGTGTTGCGACGCCGCGCCTATTTGGAACACGAACTACGGCCGGTGAGGCAGATTGTGGTGCCAGCCGAAACCACGCGGCGCCTGGCCGAGGAGGCCCATGCTCGAGGCGCCCACCTGGGGGCCATGAAAACAACCCAATGGCTAAGACAGCGGTTCTATTGGCCGGGGCTGCCAACGTTAGTGGAACAAGTGTGCCGTGAATGCCGAAGATGTGGCGTCACCAAACCCACCCAACAACGGGTGCCCGTCCACACCATCTCGTCGGGACGGCCCCTGGAGCTCCTCATGATCGACTACGTGGCTATCAGAGAGTCTACCCGCGGACATCAGTATGCATTAGTCATGACCGATCATTTTACCAAGTTCACCGTCGTGACCCCTACCCGGGACCAGACGGCTGAGTCCGCCGTCACGGCCGTCGTGGAAGACTTCATCAGGAAGTACGGCTGCCCGGAGCGAATCCACTCCGACCAGGGAGCCTGTTTCCAGGGGCACATCATGCAAGGACTCTGCGACATGTATGGGATACGCCGGTCTAGGACCACCCCCTACCACCCCCAAGGGAATGGCGGGTGTGAGCGCTTCAATTGGACCCTAATCCAGATGCTGCGAACCCTCGAAAAGGAACAGCTGACCCACTGGCCAGCCGCGGTGCCGGATCTTACGTGGGCTTACAACAACCGAGTACATAGCACCACCGGATACACACCCTATTTCTTAATGTTTGGCCGAGCAGGGAAGGACATGCAAGAGCTGGCTCTGGGACCCGCAGAGGAGGAGCAATGGACATGTCCTGCCTGGGTCATGGAGCAACGGCGGCGGCTGAAGATCGCATGCAGCCTTGCCAAACACAACATCGAAGCCAAGATCCATGATGGCGCCCAGCGAAAGGCACCCCCGGACTTCACAGAAGGGCAGCGTGTCATCGTCCACATGTCTAAACTGGCAGACAAGCTACAAGAGAGATGGGAAACCGCCCCCTATGTAGTCTGGCGGCGGTTGAGTCCAGAAAGCCCAGCCTACGAGGTTGAGTCCACCAAGGTACCCGGACTCACGAAAATACTACACCGCGACAAGCTGAGGCCCTGCCTGTTCCACGAGGCCCTCGCAGAGGACCCGGTACCGGAAGTCCTGGGGCCTGCACCATCCCCAGGGGGCGAAACCGAGAAAGGGTGGGTGGAGGTACCGCAACCAGCTTTGCCGGGCTCCCCCCGGAATAAAAGATCGGGCGACCTCGCGGAAGCACCCGGAAATGTAGGATGGGAGGCGACAACCCTACAAACCCCCACCCTTGGCCCTCAGACGCAAACGGACCCAGATCGCCCTGTCCCTTCCTCTCCGCTAAGCCTCATGGCGCCTCGACAGTCACAGAGGAGCAATCGAGGCGTTCCGGCCCCACGATTCGCCGATCCGCATTTCGATTGGTCCCAAGCCATCATTGCAGGGACTGCAATGGGAAACGTAGGGGGATGTGTGGAGACGCCGGCTCCACAGACGGGCCGTGGGCCAATCACGGCGCCCGGCCACGGACCAATCACGGCTCCCGGCCGTGATGAAGTCATAGGGAAGCGCCCGGCCCGGAGATATGGTCGGCGGCCACGTGGAGGGCAGTCTGTTCGGCGGGAAGTCAAGCTGGAGGAAGGACGTCCGGAGAGAGCAGCAGCAGCACCCACAGTAGCAGCAGCAGCAGCACCCACAGTAGCAGCAGCAGCAGCACCCACAGTAGCAGCAGCAACATCCACAGTAGCAGCAGCAGCGGTGGACATCACCAAGACCAGTCCAGACAGAGGAGCTACTCTGTCTGGTGAAGGCAGAGCAGAGCAGATAGTCACGGAGCCAGAGCACGGCAGGGAGCCCGGGCGAAGAGCATTAGCAGGACCGAAGAGGAGCTATGCTGACGCCGCGAGCGGAGGACCTAGACCAGGTAAGACCCCAGTAGGGACCACCTCTCCCGGGCCCACGCCCGCAGGCTATCGGACACTATTTACTCAAGCCCAGGGCCTTCTGCCGGCGTCCATTAAGTCCGCCTTTCTGTTTGGTAGCTCCCGTTAGACCCAATAGGGCACCAGGCCCTGAGTAGATCCCATAGGGCACAAGGCCCTCAGGTCACCCCCAGGCTTTAGGATTCCGTCTTTGAATCCTGTCTTTGTTCCCCCTCTCCCTTTTCCTATCCGTATCACCCTTGGGGCAGAGTAGGGCAGGAACACACACACTCTGCTTTGATATTGTACTTTGCCTTGTTAATAGTGTCCTGAGTATTGTACTGTGCAATTGAGTATTGTATTGGGAGTATTGTACTGTCAATTGAGTATTGCATTGGGGGTATTGTACGGTGTAGTGGGTGGTTGGGGCGTGTTGTGTCTCCCTGCAGGGGTCGAAAAGTGGTGTGTTGGGACTGACCGCCGGGTGGACTCAACTCGTCCCCGGGCCGTGCGTACCGCCTGGGAAGGGCAAGTAGGCGAGCTACGTCCCACCCCAGGGAGAAGGACCGAGGAGGGTCTCCCGAGCCGGTAAGTATTGTCTATCCCCTTTCCCTTCCCCCTTCCGTGTAGAATCTGGTGGGGCAGATCCTTGGGCGGCGGTGTGGCACGACTTCTTCGCGGGCTGGGGGAGATCAAGGTCTCCCTCTGTGCCTTGGAGGTAGTGTAGCACAGCCCTTCTGAGTTCCGAGGGCGGTTCGGGCGTTCCGCGGTTCCACTGGGGCAGTGCAGCCCTGCCCTTGTGAGTTCCGGGATTGGTCACGGCCGTCCACGGTTCCATTGGGGTGTCTGGCCTGAGTTCCGGCAAGGTTGCCTGACGGTTCCAGGGCAGACGGTGTCTCGAGGGGTAAGACGGAGTCCGCCCGCACGCCGGCAGGAGACTGACGGTTCCGGGTGGGGACTGTGATACCTCGCGGCGCACCACCGGCGGAGTGAGTCTTGTCCCCACACTTGTGGCCCTCCCCAGAGGGGAGTAGGGAGTTTGGGCGAGAACGTTCTCTACCCCGAACTCTTGGAGCCGCGTGGCTTGGCCAGAATAAAACGGAGAGTCGCCAAGCGGGGCTGAGTAACCCACTAGTCCTGGGTGGCATTCCGGACACCCCCTTCCTCTTCCCCCATTGTTTTCGTGCCTCTGTTCCTCTCGCACGCAGGAGGGACCGTGACTGCAGCAGAAGCCTCCTGCACTTGACGGATTCCGCCCATAGCGACCCTCGGGATCAGGTGAGAACCTTTCCTCATTACAGGGGACTCTTCGAGACGTTCTTCGGGAGTACCGCCCTCACATTAGCACCACTTGACTCAGCAGGACAGAGCACTGGACAAAGCACAAAGAACCACTAAACTGATCAGGAGCTCCCTAACTACAACCTCCCTCACGAGTGATCACAGCCAGAATGAAGATGGCGCCCGCAAGGTGAGTATTTATGACATCCGAGTCTCGCGAGATCCGACGCGAGACTTGGATGTCATAGCCTCGGTTTGGCTCCGTTTGGTGCCCGTAAGTTCCCGAACAGTGCTCGGATCCCGTCGGATCCGCACTGTTCGGGTGGGCTCGGATTAGCGAAATCCGAGCCCGCTCATCCTTAATTTGTTGCCCTATTTAACAGAGAAAGTACCTTTAAATTCTATTACTATTGCCTTCATGGCTAGCTCAATGCTTTCCTACCTTAAGTGCATATATAATACCTTAGTCAGCACTCACTCCACACAGTTTGAAAATACTCTTGCTATAACACTTTACCTAGTGTATATGATAGTGCTAGTAAATCTGCTTGCAATTATTTATTTTCTCTTTCTCATTTAGCTACTAATAGATCTCTCATTTTAACCTTATTCATGTATTATTTTACAATATAATAGCTTGGAAGCAAGACCAAGTGCAAGGGATGTGAGTGAAATCAATGAGGACAGGTCATTGCTTCATGGACACGTCCGAATAAAAGCACAAAAATATGCCAGAGAGCAGTTAAAAAGGTAGCAGGCATTACCCAAGCAAAGAACATTTTTGACGTTACATTTTTTTAAATGACTGCAGAACAGAGCAATTAAATTTAATCCCTCACAAATAATTTTTTACAAAATTAATAATGATTGGTTCTGCCATGATTTGTTATGTTTTACATATAAAGCTGTGCATGTTATAAAATAATTTTGTACAGGAGCAAATTATTCATGCACATATGAAGCTAACAGTTGGATAAGTGCCTCGCTGCATATATCCCCGAAGAGTTCTCTCGCACAGCAGCAGTCAGACAATCTGTCAGAATACCCTACTTTAATAAACACCAGCTCCTTCCATTTGTGGATTTCTCTCCAGCTGACTCTTACTTCACTCCCTCGGTTTCCTTTTGTTTTCTTAATAACATGTTCACTTTCTGCTGGAGGCATCTCACTGAACATTACATACACAGCTTGGGTCAGCCAGGCCATGACAGAGGCAAGCTACAAAAAACAGCAAGAAACTGCACTGCAGCTGAAAGCAAATTTAAAGAATGTTCTATTTTAGGAACTGTCGCTGCAAGGTGCACTTTATGGCGGATACCGAGGAAAACTTCTATAAAAAGTAATGCAACGTCAATCATTTAATTCTGAAGACATTTTTTGCTACACATGTACATGGTATGTGATTGTGTATACAGGTTTATTTAAAATTCATATTCTCCATGAGTCAACACCATTTAACATACTTTATTATACAATAAATACATAAATAGCCATTTTTGTCAATTAAAAAACAATTCTATAGAAAGCAATCAATTCATTGTCATTGGGGATATTTTCCCTGTGTTGTGCTTTTCCCAGACTACGTATGACCCTTGGATAATGGTAATTCATTTTTCATTTTCACCCCACTAGCCAAAGTTTCTGTCACTGGCAAAGTATGTTGCAGACACTACACATCACTCATGTTCCTGCTGCCAATTTGCATTAATACAATTTGATGGTTTTGTAGAACAAGTTCTGGCTGGCAACATTTGACTTGAGTTGATACTCCAAACAAGTAGCCCAGTGTGTGCCACTACCAGTGAATGAATAACCAAGCATCTGCAGTTAAGACTAAATCCTAACAGCGCAGGACAGTCCCTTAAAATTGGCACTGACTTACCAGAATTGGGCTGGTGGTCAAACAGTGCTACTCTCTCTTACTTCTCCTTGAAGGTTTCACTACCTGAAGCTGCTGATGTCTTACGCTCAGTCGCTGCTTCTGGAGTCCTGTTTGAAAAGTGGATAGGTACTATTCACTTCCTGAAAAGTTAAGCTGCATGTCACAATTTTAGGCCTTTTTCCCTCCCTCACCCCAACCATCCACAATGTTAAATCAGTAGCACCCATGTCTAAAATTTAAGTTTTCTTCCACCTAACTAATCCCAACATTAAATCAACTGTATTCCTAGTTATCATGTCTGTTTCCCCTCCATCAAACCTTGACATCATTGTCTCCTAACCAACTCTGACAATAGCCATAAGGGTAAATGATCCTACTCGTCAATTGTTTCTCAGATTAATATTTAATACATTTACCCCACAATAGATGTCATATATAAAGCACAAAACAGCTTAGGTACCGAGTAATTTTCGGCAGTGTGCCTTGATTTATGCAAGTGTGCCTAAATTTGTACAATAGGGTTAAAAAGCAAGATGACAGAGTTTGCAGATGAGTATGTGTTTGCCCTGGCTGATGGGAGGGTATGGGGCATTCCCACAAAGTACAAAGTAAAAGTACCAGTGCACCTAGTTGTGTGGAAAAACAATATTTCTTGTTCTGGAGAAAAGTTATTGAAATGTGATAAATGGGTAGTGAGGATGCATTATAAAGTGGTATTATTTCTGTGTGGAGGGTGCACTGTAATTTCCACTCTGTCAAAATTGCTTGATATTTGCACTAGCTCTGAACAGGCAGGGATCAGGTCTCATCCTATAGTTTTAAAGGGACATATCTTCCAACTAGTTGCACTTTGTCCAATGTAAAACACAGCTTAAACCAGCGGTTGAAGTATGCTGGTATATGGCAGTATGCCATAACGCCACCTCTCCTACTACCTTCATTGTAAAACTATCAAATTACATTCACTTTTCCATTCCACCATTTCTAAATTTACATACCGCCACTTCTAAATTCCCACTTCGACCACTGGCATAAACTACATAAAAGTACTACAAGTTATATAGAGAGGACATCAAAGTCTGATGTCAACTTACTCTCATGATTAATTAAAAGCTATACATGAAGCTAAACCAAGCAATATTGTAGCAGAAAAACAAAACAGTGTTATTTAATGGAGTGGCTCTAAAATAGTTGGCTAGAAATTTAAGCTGACAGCTTTGCACAGGCACAGTAAGGGACTGAATCATTAAGTAACGTAAATGCCTATATGTTCCAAATTTTGCATAAAATTACTCTGTACATGCCCTGAAACAGACTATACACCAGTGAATGCAAGTGCATTCAATTTATCTTCTAACACAGAGGTTCCCAAAGTGTGCACTGTCACAGGGGTGCCGCGGGCAAGCCAGAGAAAAAACAAACAAAACATAAACTTACCAATCCGAGCAGCGCCGGGGCCCAGCATCCTCCTCTCTCGACATTCAGTGACAAGCTGCGTGAGAGAGGAGAATGCTGGGTCCCGGCGCCGCGTGAGGAGGCAGAGTGAGAGGGAGCATGACAGAGGACAGAGGACGGGACAGCGTGATAGAGGGCAGAGAAGGGGACAGCGTGACAGAGGGCAGAGGAGGGGGACAGCGTGACGGAGGGGACAGCATGACAGAGGCAAGAGGAGGGGGACAGCGTGAGAGAGGGCAGAGGAGGGGGCAGCGTGAGAGAGGGCAAAGGGGGCAGAATGAGGGTGGGCAAAGGGGGCAGCGTGAGAGGGGGCAGTGAGAGAGGGCAGAGGGGGCAGCGTGAGAGAGGGCAGCGTGAGAGGGGGCAGAATGACTGGATGCAGAGGGGGCAGTGTGTCTGGATGCAGAAGGGGCACAGTGTCTGGATGCAGAGGGGGGCATTTTTGCACACAACTAAATTAGTATTTCTGTCCTGACCTAAATACTTATTACATTTTTTTTACCCAACTACTTCTAAAACAGGACTGCTCAGTAATTATTTTGGAGGGGTGCCTTGAAATAATTATGGAGACTCTAAGGGTGCCGCGAACTGCAAAAGTTTGCAACTGTTCTAACACAAAGGACACTTCTGACTGCCTACAATTTTAAGGTTATAACAGGTGTCGAAGTAATAATTAACAAAAAACCCTATATTACCAATTAGTTCAATAGAATGAACCAATGAACTTGAATTTGTTTCTGTGCTTAAAAGAGAACAGGAAAAAAACAAATATTACATAACAAAAGACATGTTTTTAGTAAATTTCCATTATTGCACAATTCATGAACAATACAGGTTATATAATTGTCATGTGATTGTATTTCACAATATCGCCGGATATGGCAAAAGAAATAAGGGTCAAGATGGCCCGTCCAAAAGAACATGTCACATTGCCAGCAGTGATGTAAGCTGGGAAGGTGTGTTTTAAAGTAATAAAGAATATCATATCTATAAATATAGGAGTTAATCAGATATAGGGGTCAATTGGCATTTGAGACCCTGGGCGTATGTCTGCTTCGTCCAGTATGGCTGTATCTATGTATAATATCATTTTAATAATAAACTATAGAAATATTATATTTTGGAAACCTGCTCATCTCATTTATTATTTAAAGAGACGGAAAGAGAAAATCTTATACACAGGAGAGGAAGGAGGCATATGCACATAGTCAATGTACAGTAAGGGCGTGTCGAGGTCGAGCACACACACTTATGTCCAATTCAAGCTCGGGGCATCTCTGAGCTATGTGACATTTAGTCATATTGCTTGCACCAGCTACAGGGCAGGTGTAAATGCAGTTGATAGTGATGACGATTGCCAGTACATATGTCTGAAATTAAGAGCAACTGTAAAAATGCATTTTATGTACAGTAGGCATTAATAACATCATGATATATGTATTTCATATAAAAATAGAAATGAAAACAAAAAACTTTTTATGCAATTTTATTATTGATTATTAACAGGTGTTAATGTCTATAATCAACTAGAAACATTTCTTCAGATCTGCCTGAACTTGAATATGGTCGTACTAGCGTGCAGTTTCGGTCCAATCTTAAAAATCGCAAATTACGTTCGCATTGCATTCCTTGATAAATCTTTAAAGATTTTCTATAGTTTTGAAACCTAGGCGGCCCTATAGTTGGCAATTGCACTGCCTAAAGAGATTTTAATCTGGATGTATATATAACTAACTGAAGTATCAGGCATTGTTCGGGTTTAAATCTTCAAGTTATTAAATTATCAATGAGTTGGATGTAACTGTAAACCTTTTAAAATTAATTAGCAGCTTAGCATCTCTTCCAACACACCCATAAGGTGGCTGCTCAATGTTGTTTTTTTGTTTTTATTTTAAATGTCATCCAAATCAATCCAGTGGACGGCTCATAACAGGCTCCCGGGTCAAAGTTCTGCCCAGTGTACACCAATGGAAAATCCAGGATTTTAACCCCCCCTAAAACCTGGCCAGGATCCAACTGGACCACCTTGCATTAGTTTCATCCCAATTGGTGCAGGGGTGTCCAAATGCAGGCACAGAACAGGGTCCCCAGGTCAAAGTTCTGCTCAGTGTACACTAACTGGGGGTCTGACCAGAACCCTAACCCCCGTAAAACCTGGCCAGGATCTAGCTGGACCACCTCTTGTTGGTTTCATCCCAATCAATGCAGGCTCAGAACAGACTCACCAACTCAAATTTCTGCCCAGCGTACACCAACGGGAGGTCCAATCTTGACCCTAACCCTCCTAAAACCTGGCCAGGATCCAACTGGACTACCTGGCATTGGTTTCATCCCAATTGGTGCAGGGGCATCCGAATGTAGGCTTAGAACAGGCTCCCCGGGTCAAAGTAGTCAAGCAGGGTCACCAGGTGTTGCGTGGGTCTGATTTGTAATATGTAGCCATTTTTATATCTTAGCCAATTATTTGGACCAAAAATGCTACTTAGAATACAAGATGTTGTGTTCTTGTGAGGTTTCCTTCCAGCAGTCAAACAATTGTGTACAACCAAAAAATGACGTTTTCAATATATGTCACTCTGTCGCTTTGTCGCACTGTCACTATGTGGCCTAATAGCATACTTTTAAATACTAAATAACTATGTAAAGTTTGGCAGCTTTACCTTGATAACTGTGGAAGATTTTCACCAAAAAACAAACAAAGAAACAAACAAACTTTTTCTTTTAAACATATATATATATATATATATATATATATATATATATATATATATATATATAGAGAGAGAGAGCGAGAGCGAGAGCGAGAGCGAGAGCGAGAGAGAGAGAGAGAGAGAGAGAGAGAGAGATTTAATTTAAAATATGTTGGGATCCTCTTCAATGTAGACTACATTTGTTTACAATTATGCCATATAACTTTATTTGTTTTGTTTTTAGTGTGAAACTGTTAAGAAGCCCTGAAGGCTAAACTTCCTGTGAAACTTGTTTTGCGAAAATGTTCCTAGGATCCCATAGCTGTTATTTCACAGACTTCTGAGATTAGGGCAAAAAATGCTAATTACTTGCTTTACATAAAGTGTGACATTGACAGACTTGATAAATGTATCTTGAAACCTTTTCAACTCCAGAGATTTCAGTTCTGCAATATTTTTAGTTCACTGTTAGATTTGAAAATTATGCAAATGATTCGTCTTGCCTCTACAAAATTTTGCTTACAGGGTAAGCTTATTACACTTTGCTTACTTACATGTATTTTATGACACCGAGTTTGTCTTCCTTCTCTTAAATCAACATCTTTGATTAATCACAAGCAACATGTATTATTTTTTTTATTAGTTAATACCACTTTCATACTGCCGCCCCGGCAATATCCCGGGTTTTTCAAGCCGGGTTTTTGCCGGCGCTCTGAGCGTCCCAAATCAGAAACACCATTCATACTGCACCTCGGACCCGGAAATTTCCCGGGTTGACCCCATTCATACTGCACAAGTCTGTGCCCTGTCAATTTGTGGGAGTCATCACCAGAGCAGTTTTCATTGGCTGTAAAAAGGTGATATCATTGAAAGGTGACTGGTTTGTTGACGCATAAACATGATGCAAAAGTGGGTGGTGATTGTTTACCACATTACTTTTCATCATGGCCGACGACTCACTTTTGTGTAGCCCAGAGTTCATGTTTACTAGTGTGTTTTTGCTGTTTTATGCAGCAAATGAGAGTTTGCTGCAGCTGCTGACACTGTGCACACTGTGCTGGGACTGTGCACACTTGCACAGTCCCAGTTCAGGAGGAGGAAGGCGAAGTTTATGGCACAACAGAAGAAAACTCGGTGTCTGTATATGCGCAGGAGGAGAGCTTTTCTCAGGGCCAGCATTGCCTCAATTTTGAGATTCAGTGCTGCCAGTAACCGAACCATGCGTGCCAGAGAGCGTAGCCACGGAGAAGCTTTCTGGTCTACTGTGGAAGCGTTTGAGGAACAGCAGTGGATGCAACACTTCAGAATGTCACGTGGGACATTTAACTATGTGCTGGACCTTATTACCCCAGCACTTTCCAGGAAGGCCACTAACTTTGGGAAACCTATTCCACCATGTAGGCGCCTTTCTATTGTGTTGTGGTGGTATGCTACCCATGGAGAATACCGGACAATCTCCTGCTTGTTTGGAGTGGGGATATCCACGGTGTGCACTCTAGTGCATGAAGTCACCACGGCATTGCTGGAAGCCCTGTATCATCGCTTCATCTCCTTACCGCAAGGTCAGCGCCTGGATGATACAATTGCAGGATTCCTGAAGCGTGGGTTTCCACAGTGGGCTGGAGCCATAGACGGGACACACATCCCCATCATTGCCCCCACAGACAACCATGCGGATTACTACAACCGCAAAGGCTGGCATTCCATCATTCTGCAGGCTGTGGTTGACCACAACTATTGGTAAGCATTTGTTATGGTTTTTTTTATGTGACTGTGCCATGTGTAATGCGTATTGTAAAACATTGCTATATGTATTTTTTTATGTCAGTTTCACAGATGTTTTCATCGGCTGGCCTGGACGTTCCCATGACGCCAGAGTTCTAGCAAATTCAGACCTTTACCAAATTGCTGAGGAAAGACAAGATGGCTGGCTGTTCCCTAGAAAGGTAAATATAGGTGTAATGTTGTATGATGTTTTTGTAATTGAAGCTTATATACTATTGTTTGCTATCAATATTGTATGTATTTAATGCCCCTTTTTATATATAGATGTACCACTTGCAAAATGCATTTTCACCATATAGTACCAAGTGTACTGCGTTATGTGACCAATATTTTTAATATGGTGACGTGAAACTGCATGTTTTTATTTACAGAAATCTACGTTTGTTGATGGTGTGGAGATACCGGTACACATCATTGGGGATGCTGCTTACCCTTTGAGGTGCTGGCTGATGAAGGGGTTCACTCAGCAACATCACCTGTCTCAGGGACAGATCTGGTTTACACATACCCTCAGCTCGGCCTGGATGGTGGTGGAAAATGCTTTTGGGCTCTTGAAAGGACGTTGGCGCTGTCTATTGAAGCGCATTGACATTGACACCAAGCTTGTGCCCCACGTGGTTGCTGCTTGCTGTATTTTACATAACATTTGCGAAATACAAAAAGAGCAATTTCTACCTAAGTGGAATGTGCAGGAATCTGAAATGCCAGTGCTGTCAGTGGACTCCAGTACTTTTGAAGGAGAGCGCACCAATACCTCTGCTGAACTTATTAGGACCACCCTCACTGCCAATTTGACCTCACTTGTTTGAATGTACCACACAAATGTAAAAAAAAAAAAAAAGTTTATTCCACATATTGTATTTTGTTTTGTACATATTTCCTCATATGTCTCTTCACAAAAATATAAAATGACACAATACAAAAGTGCTTACTTGCATGTAGAAAAAAAAAATATATACACAAGTAGTAAACAGAAGACACAAATGTGCCCAAACAGTAAGTGCAAATTTGCTTTTCACGTAATATATGTGAAGCTAACGGCGTGATTCCAGATCACACGTAACATACATGATAACAATTAACTGTTAAACATTTGTCCATAAAACATGATTATTACAATTGTCGATATTGTGGCATTTCTGGTTGTGGAGTGGTTTGGTTACCAGGTAGATATTCTATGTTGGGGTTACCCATAGTTTGAGCATGTTGTGTATTCTGTACCGGGTTTGGAGGGTTATTGTTGCCTAACATGGGTTGCCCCCGCTGGTACATAGGATAATGTCAGTCATAATAGTAAGGACTTGGAGGAGGTGCCTGCACCCGTGAGAGGAGTCTGTCCATGAATCCCATCATACACTCACGATTTTCGCGTAACATGCGTTCCTGCATGTTCATGATTTGCATGAGGAAAGAGTCCTGGAGTTCCCGCTCATTGTCCATGAAACGCTGCAGTTGTGTATTCTCGTGTTCCCTCATGGTGCTGTCCATCTCCCGCAGTTGATCCATCATGACAGTTGTCATTGTTTAAGTTGCTTGCTCCATTTTGTTGGGCCTTTTGCGTTTTTTAGGAACGTTGTAAACTGTACGTAGAAAAAAACACAGTAAGACATACATTAGAATATATAATGTGGCAGAACAAAAAAGCAGTGTTGTAAGCTGATATGTGCTTGAGGCCTCCTCCCTCTTGCCCAGTAGTTTTGCACTGCAACATATGCGTGTTAATGTTTTAATACTTTGGAGTGTATTATATTTGTCTTTTGGGCTTTTTGTTGATATAGTTCTCTTTTTTAAGTTATGTAGATATATTGGTATTTGGTTTGCATTTATGTTGATATACTTCTCTTTTTTTGCCAGTTATGTTCAAACATTTTTTTTTCTTTTTAAAGTTATGTAGATATATTTATTGGTATTTGGCTTGCATTTCTGTTGATATAGTTCTCTGTTTTTGGCAGTTATGTTTATACAGTTCATTTTTTTTTTCAATTATGTAGATATATTGGTATGTATATATAGTTGGTTATTATGTGAGATTATTAAAGATACTTACTGTTGGAGCGTAAACTGGGACCTGGCGTAGACTTTGACACCGGCACTGGTTCTGGCTGTATTTCTTGCGAAGTATCTGTAACGACTTGCGCAGCAAGGAATGGCTGTGAATCGTTCAATTCCTCCCAAGAAATGTTGGTGTCATCTGTTGTGGCAGAGCACTCCAGTTCTGGGGTGTCTTCAATAGAATCTTCTATTATTATCGTTGCGGCCTCGCTTGTCTGTGTGCTCTCTGGTGGTGTTGGTATAGCCGCATCCACATTGCTAGAAGATGACAGTGCAATTGGATTTGTCAGAGGAGAATGTCCAAAGACCATATTGTACTGGTCATACAAGGGCCAGTCCATTCTTTTAGCGCCACTTTTGCGCCTGTTGTGGTCATGGACTTTAGTATACTGCTTCTTCAGGGACTTCAATTTGTTCAGGACTTGTTGCTGTGTCCTCTTTATGCCACGTTGTGTGAGTATTTTGGCGATGTTGTAGTACACTGTGGCATCCTTCACAGTCCCAGTCACTTGCCTTCTAATTTCTTCCTCCCCTCTGCCATTCAGCAGCTCACGCACCTCTTCCTCCATCCAGTGTGTCATAATTGCTGTAAATAAACACTGTTTTTGTGAAATAATAAAAGCAATTTTCTCCCTAAAAAAACGTTTCTGTTTCAGCTTGATGTTGAGTACACCATCCACCATCTCTCCTAAAAAGCTTCTACAATCTCCCACGGGCTTCTACCGATGACATCATCCTCCAGAGACAGGCAGACAGCCAATCAGCATGTTTTCTGTGCAACCCGGGTTGAAAAACCCGGGTTGAACCATTCATAGTGCAGGCAACCCGGGTCCGACCCGGGAATTACCCCTCGATAAATCCCGGGTCGTTTGAGCTCGCCCCGGGAAAAACCCGGGATTTTGGTGCAGTATGAATAGGGTATAAGTAGTTCATTTGGACCAAATCCCACAAATTTGCATTCAATGATTCAAAGGGAGCCACATGTAATTATTTTACAAGTGGTTAACTTAATAATGGTAAGGTCAATACAGCTACATATGGTAGTTAAATAAGCCAGGTACCTGACTGCAAGCAACAACAAAACTATTTGCTAGAGATGAGCAGTTCGGATTTGGAGATATCCAACAGAACTGAATTTTGGGTTTCGAATAGAACCTAGTCATGACTCGGTTTTTAGTGCCAAATTTGGATTAAAAAATTAGGCAAAGCATAATATCAGAGAAAATGTTGGATTTCTTGAGTGAGTTTTGGATTAATATATTCTATATATAGTCCTTCTTCCTGTTCTTAGCTGCCATTTAAGAATTGATAGCATGTGGAGAGGTAATTTGCTGCAATTGTGTGCTCCTAAAGTGGGTTGTTGAGGGTTGGACAGGGTGAAAGAGGAAATGTATATTGAAATAGCTGTGATTTTACTGCACAAATATTATATATATATATATATATATATATATATATATATATATATATATATATATATATATATATATATATATCTCTGTAGAGTCAATGCTGCGGCCATTGGATGTTAAATGCCGAAACGTAGTCAAGACCAAATTTCGGAACACAAGGGGGATCTGGACAACTGGAAACCTCCCCTTTCCCAAATGTGCGCCTGACTACTCTTGTCAACTATGTATCAGTCTACTGATCTGTAGCATTTCAGTACTGGTACTGGCAGTAGTAATACCTTTTCAACCTCTACTGGTAAAAAGGGTCATGTTGAAGGAGAGCATAAAAAGTATGCTCCAAATCCAAACACTGTCTGTCAATCTCAAAGAAAACATCAGCTTTTGAGTAGGGATTAAGGGAAAAGTTACTGATGAATGTGATTATTTTTCTAGGCGCCTCATGATATGCACATTATCATTACTGGGCAAAAGAGAAATAAAATCCAGGGGATTTGTCTAAAAAAAAAATGAAAGTAGCTAACATTCAATACACCGCCAGTAGTGGCAAGAGAAGTATCAGACCATGGTCAATTCTTGCTAGTAGTGGTCCTCCAACTGCTGTAACATGTACTATATTGCCCAGGCCAAAGAGAGTGTAGGTCTGTCACCTCCAAAACAGCCACATCAGTGCATGAAAAGAACACTGAGCCTGAAGAACAAATTGGGCATTCACAGACCCCGAGGAGAGTGTAAGGGTGTACATGAGTGCTATAAGTGAGTAAGACATTTCAGATTCTGACACTGTAATTACAGTGCAACCTCCTTCCAAAATTTCTCAACTCAGCTGTAACTGAAATCTGTAATCTATCTCTCTCTATTGGTATCTTTCCATCACTATTCATGCACACAGTGATTACTCCTATTTTAAAAAAAAAAAGTAAATTCTGACCCAAACTTTCTCTCAAATTACCACCCCATCTCTCAGCTCCCATGCCCCTCCAAACTTCTTGAGAGAATTGCCTACACTCACCTCACGTTTTCTTTCTGCAAACAACCTATTGAATACTCATCAATCAGGCTTTTGCTCTCAATACTCCACAGAGACTGTGCTGACCAAGGTTGTCAATGATCTGATCATTGCTAAAACTAAAGGTGATTACTCTCTTCTAATTCTCCTGGATCTCTCTACTGCATTCGACACTGTTGACCACTCTCTTCTCATGCAGACGCTACAATTCCTAGGTCTTCAAGACATTGACCTATCCTGGTTCTCATCTTACCTATATAATCGCTCTTTCAGTGTTAATTTCTGTGGAACAAGATCCATTTGGCTTCCTTTATCAGTTGGAGTACCCCAAGGCTCAGTACTAGATCCTCTGCTATTGTCTATTTACACCACTTCTCTTGGAACACTAATAAGCTCCTTTCGATTTCAGTATCATATCTATGCGGATGATACACAAATTTATCTATCCTCTCCTGATCTTTCACCATCTGTATTGTCTCGTGTTACTGACTATCATTTCATCTTGTATGTCCTCTCGCCAACTCAAACTCAATCTTTCAAAAACTAAATTAATAATATTCCCACCCAACAATAGAAGCTTCCTGCCTGACTTCTTTTGACAACATGACCATAAATCCCACCCCGCAAGCTCACTGCCTTGGTGTAATCCTTGACTCACAACTATCCTTTGTTCCCCACATCAAATCTATATTTATATCATGTTGCATACATCAAAAAACATTTCCAGAGTACGTACATATCTCACACAAGACACTGCAAAAACTTTAATTCATGCATTCTTCATCTCACACATCGACTATTGTAATTCCCTCCTTACTAGTCTTCCCTTAAGCATACTCGAGCCTCTACAATCTATTTTGCATATAGAGTCACTCTGTCAGTCTCTACATTGATCGGTGGTAGTCATGGATATCGGTGAAGTCATGAGGTGCCGTCGGCTTCTTCACTGATCGCGATGACTTCCACTTGGTTCACACAGCAGTCATCCTGGAGCTTGGTCGGGGAAGGAGCCCGTCGGTCTGAACACGTCGTGGTAAGTATTGTTGGAATAATGACTATCATTATTTTGTACCCAACCCACATTGATTGCCTGTTTTTAAAGAATCGAATATAAAATTCTTCTACTAACATACAAGGCCATCTTCAAAATTTCACCGACATACATCTCCTCACTTGTCTCAAAATATCTCCCAACTCGACACCTCCATTCTGCACAAGATCTGTGTCTCTCTTTTTCTCTCATCACTTCCTCCCATTCTCGGTTACAGGACTTTTTTCAGGCTGCACCCACTTTATGGAATTCAATCCCTCGCACCACAAGACCTTCCTCTAGCCTTCAAACCTTCAAGCATTCTCTGCAATTCCACCTCTTCAGACAAGTTTGTAATATTTGTCTGCCACCATTAATCTCCCTAAATTACCCTATTACCACCCTCTACACAGCTAACACAAGACAGTAACCCTCTGACCAACAGCCCACTAAATACTTTGTAACCTTTGCATTCTAGCTGGACAAATATTCAACATGATATAGCACTTACCCTTGTGTATCAAACCATTGTCCTATAGATTGTAAGCTTGCGAGCAGGGCCCTCTTACATCTCTGTATGTATTACCCAGTATTGTTTTATTGCTGTTTCTTCCCAATTGGAAAAGCGCTGCGGAATCTGCTGGCTGTGAAAGTCAAATAATTGGATGAAGTAAACTAAATTGATTCATATTATTTTACAGTGCGATAGCGATTAGTACACCACATGTAATGACGCAATTGCACGGATTAATAAAACACACATTTACATTCGCACTTGTAAATAATACACAATTATTAAGGTTTCAATACACAATTACTTATTAGTAAAATGTATTAAAGATTATTTATACATAGATAATATTATAGCAAAGGTATTTATGGTTCAGGTCCTCTAAAAGGTAAAGAGTTTGGTCTCATTAAAGCTTATTTAATCAGCATTAATCCAGTTTCGATAGAGTAGCAATCGCAACTAGCGGTCGCAAGTTATGAGCTATATGAGATTAATACTTAAAAGTACTTTGTTAATGGGCCGTAACTATACATTTTAGTGCCCTGGGCGATAGACACCACTGGCGCCCCCCCCTCTTCCCCCCCGCCCCCCACACGCAAAACAAAAAAATGAATCTCTGATACTAACCTGCAAACTGTCCCAGCGATTTTACTCATAACAGCTATAATAGTACAACATCTATCATGTATACTAATAAAGGGCAAAATCACTTGCAGATAGCAATTTTTATCTGCAAGACAGCATCTCAGTCCATACAGCATCATTGTCTAAGCCAGTGGTTCCCAAACTTTAGCAGTTCGCGGCACCCTTAGATTCTCCATCATTTTTTCAAGGCACCTGTCCAAAATAATTGCCGTGCAGTCCCGTTTTATAAGTACTTGGGTCAAAAAAACGTAACAAGTATTTATGTCAGGGCAGAAATTTGGCGGGCGGCCGTGGCGCCCCCCTCCGCCGTGGCGCTCTGGGTGGTCGCACCGGCCGCACTGCCCTCGTTACCGCCCTGACTGGTTGTTCAGAGGGACAACATGTAGGCAACAGTTGTAGTAAGTTGCCCCCACCCTTGGAGAAGATATCAAATTAACTGACCTAATACCAGCATTCTACTGGAACATTGTTAACCCTGGACCAATGAAGACCTCTCTTATTGTTATCTGTGCATATTTGTGACATCATCACTGTTTATTTTAATTCAATCTGCATATAAGCAATTCCTGGGCCAGTATTAAATCTCTCTCTTCCTGACTACAAGGTTGAACATGGACCTGGGCCCAGGACGCGCTTGCGTAATGTAATGTATTCAGTTTTATACTTTCCTGTTTATTGCTATACCTTATATGATTCATCATGGCTTGCTGTAAATCCTGCTATCTTTTGCTATTAAATCACTTTGTGCGTTGAAACCACAATAATCGCATTGAACAATGTTTATTGGTAGCGACAAAACAAACATTACGTGGCGCTATATAAATAAATGTTGATGATGATGATGATGATGACAGCCAGCATTCCGTTGCACAGCGTATCGCTAAAGTCATTAAAACGATGTTAGCACTGGATGCATTTCATTTCTGCCATCAGGTTTTAGCAGATTATTTGAGGTCATATGTCCATGCTACCAAATTCCTTTTCAATTCCCTTGCTCCAGAACATTAATTCCTCAGCTGTACTGGAAGGTTAAACAAAAAGTCATTAATTCCCTAGAAAATGGCATTGTACTAACTATCTCTTCCCCCTCTCATATACCCCTCGTCCACTCTCTGACAGTCCTTCCACTCCCTACCCTCCATCTACTCCCTGACTTTCATCATGTCTCCTCACTCCAGTCATATACACATCCTCCCCCCTGCCCTTTATTTCATCCACTTCCCCAGGCCAGATGACCATCCAGGAGGTGGGGTAAGCATCCTCCTATCCCCCAACTGCACATTTCAAGTCATACCCCCCTGAGCCCTCCATCTCATTCTGCTCCTTTAAAGTACTCTATCCATCTCTTCTAAACCATCTACCTCTGTGTCTCTGTCATATACTGCCCCCCTGACCCCACTTCCCTTTTCACCTCACTATCCTCCTCCCTGTAGGAGTTCCACAGGGTTCTGTCTTTTGCCCTCTGTTTTTTTCTCTGTACACCACCTCCCTGGGTGAACTAATCTCTTCCCTCTGCCTTCAGTAGGGGCTGGCTGGCAAACTTTAGCCTTGGGGGCAAACACACAGTTCTGGCCCATAAGTGGCGGGCCATCCTTAAAGGGTTTTTTTGGTACAATGTGTATATATATATATATATATATAAAAGTTAATATAAAAAGTATCTATTTTAGAGTTGCTAAAACCAGCGATACTTTATTATTGTAAATTAAATAAATAATAAATAATGAAAATAAATAAAGCAACAAAAAATAAGCCTCACTCTATATTGCTTTTCATTTTTTTATATCTTCTCCCTACAGCACCGTTTTTTTACATACCTGGCTGATTACAATGGAATATATATATATATATATATATATATATATATATATATATATATATATATATATATAAAACACTATATAGCTATAAAATCACAACAATAGGAGCAACAAATATGTCTGTCCGATCATCACACTGTTCCCTCTTCTTCACACCATTCCCTCTTCATCACACCATTCCCCCTTCACCACACCATTCCCCCTTCAACACACTGTACCTCTGCATTACACTGTTCCCCCTTCATTACACTGTCGCCCTGCATCCCACTGTTCCCCCTTCATAACACTATTGCCCCCTTCATCACACTGTTCCCCCATTATCACACTACTGCCCCCTTCATCACACTACTGCTGCCTTCATCACACTGTGCCCATGTATCCCACTGTACCCCTCATTACTGTGCCCCTCATCACACTGTCCCAGTCATTACTGTGCCTTTGCATCACACTGTACCCCTCATAACTGTGCCCCTCATTACACTGTACCACTCATTACTGTGCCCCTCATTACACTGCCCCCCTTATTATTGTTCCCCTCATTACATTGTCCTTCTCATTACTGTGCTCATCATTACATCATCCCCCTCATTATTGTACCCCTCATTACTGTGCCCATCATTACACAATTCTAATTTACTTACTTTTCTTAACTCTTCTTTTCTTCTGTCTCCCTCTTTTCTTTTCAGCAGTTCCTCCCACTGCAGACCCTCATCACAGCGTTGGGATGTGATGACGTCACACTCAGCAGTCAGTGAGGAAGAGAGTAATTTGGTTCTACAGGGCACCTGTAGTCTAGGGGAGGAGGCCTGTAGCACTGTCATTGTAGCATTGCAGGCAGCCTATGCAGTCTATGCATAGGCGGCCACATTGCATACTTTACAATGTGGCCTCATCATTCATTATTAGAATATTGAGCTACAAGCTGTAGTACAATATTCTATAAATGTGTCACGGGCACTAGGAGTCTTTACCCAGGGATCACCAGGTGATAGGCTTACCAGAGCAGTATAGGTGGTAATATGGTACTCTGGTAGCAGGGTGATCACGGAACAGGAAATAGCAGATGATGAGATGCTCAGGAAAGTCTATGACTAGCAGCACTGGCAATATGGAGGTAGTAATACACGAGGAACTGTATGGACAAAGGACACGTGAAGGTAGTCAGTGGTCTGCGGTAGCAAGTTGTACCACTGCTATAGTGAGGAGGAATGTCCAACAGAAACGAGGAGGTGATGAGAGTCAGCGGTCTGCGGATAGCAAGTTGTACCGCTGTCAGAGTGAAGGAATGGAATCCAAGTGGAGGTATCCGGGGAGTCAGTGGTCTGCGTTAGCAAGTTGTACCACTGCTATGTGAGAGGATACTGGAACAGGTGAAACTGTAAACAGGGGTCAGTGGTCTGCCACTGGCAAGTTGTACCACTGAATATATATGTGAGGAGGTGCACGGGGAGAGACTGCAACACAATGTATACACGGGCACCTTGACTTTGATCCACAGTAATATGCACAATATAAATGTATAAATGACTGAACAACACTGCCAATATAGAAAGTCTCTTGAAGTAATCCAGCACAAGTTAACACAGTCAATGATGATAATAGACTCAGCGGATAGCAGACTCCAGAGGAGAACCAACACAGTCCAGCAAGATATGCAATACACCAGCACAGTCAATGAGAAGTATGCATACCGTGGTTCAGAAGCAGGCAGTCAGATAGGAGTGCAGCGATACCTGAGCGGCAGGAGGCCGGCTGGATGAGAAGTCCCAGGATACCTGAGGCAGCGGTCAGTAGGTGCAGCGCACAGATAAGTAGACCAACAGGGACACGAATCCACAGGAATCAATAACACGTGGAACTGGGCTCACGCAGGACCCGGGAGCGTGGAGATGATCCAGCAGAGGAGTAGTAGATGAGATATAAATCCAATGCAGACAGGAGGGTAGACCTGCGGGACACGTGAAGGCGTGGAGAGCGGATCAGCAGTAGATGGATGATAGCGCGGTCAGCAGCAGCAGGGCTCTGCGGTACACGGAGGTAACCAGTAGCAACCAATAGTTGTCAGTAGCGATGGAACACGGGAGAGCAGAGTAGACCAGGAGCTGTTGATCACGGAGAGTAGCAAATGGCAATGAGAGCAGCAGTCTCGAGGAAACACAGGAGAGCTGAGAAGAGACTGCAGTGCACAGGAGCAGCGGATAGGAATCAGCTAACTTGTCACGATGATGAACACAGGCGAGTTGTAGGCTGGAGGCTGTAGTGCACGGAAGCAGCGGGTAGACATCAGCTAACAATCCCGATGATGAACACAGGCGAGTTGTAGGCTTGAGGCTGTAGTGCACGGAAGCAGCGGATAGACAACAGCTAACAGTCACGATAATGAACACAGGCGAGTTGCAGGCTGAAGGCTTGTAGTGCACGGAGGCAGCGGATAGGAATCAGCTCACGGACTTGATGAGGAACAGGTGAGTGGATGTAAAGTAACGGTTGGAGTGCACAGAGGCAGCGGGTAGGAACCAGCAAACAGTCACAGTGAAATATAATAGCGATGATGTGGATTAGAGGACTGAAGTGCACGGAGGCAGCGGATAGGAATCAGCAAACAGTCACAATGATAAGTAATAGCGTTGAAGTGGTTTGGAAGACTGTAGCGCACGGAGGCAGCGGATAGGAATCAGCTAACAGTCACGATGATACAGTTGATGGTAGAAGTGGTATGGGAACCACAGTAGTAGAAGTGGTTTGGAAACCACAGAGGTAGAAGTGGTTTGGAAACCACAGGAATCAGCAGCGCTGAAAACACGAGGAATACAGGAACACCTTCAGAGACTCATAGGGAATGAGACTCCAAGATCAGGCAACGTGGTGTTGACCACAGGTGCTTAATATAGGGAGTGTTGCCTGATCTGCCAATTAAGTTAAAGGGACATACACTGAAGGGTAGGAAAGGGCTGCGCATGCGCAGACCCTCAGGATGGAGGACAGTCACGGTTCCTAAATGTCCGGGAAGAGGCACTCACGGTCCGGTGAGTGACAGTACCCCCCCTTTTAAAGGTGGGCACAGAACGCCTGGAACCGGGCTTGTCCGGATTTTTGGAGTAGAACTTCTTCAAAAGGGCAGGGGCATTAAGATCTTCAGCTTTGATCCAAGAGCGCTCCTCAGGACCAAAGCCCTTCCAATGAACGAGGAAACGGAGGACTCCTCGCGAAATTTTTGCATCCAATACCTCAGTAATCTCGAAATCCTCCTCCTGATGAACTTGAACTGGCTGCGGAGCTGAGGGAGGAGTTGAGAAACGGTTGATGATAAGAGGTTTGAGTAAAGACACATGGAAGGCATTGGAAATCCGAAGATTCTTAGGAAGAAGAAGTTTCACACATACTGGATTGATTACTTGAATGATCCTATATGGACCAATAAAACGAGGGGCGAATTTCATAGATGGAACCTTCAAACGAATGTTTTTAGTAGATAACCAGACACGATCTCCAATTTTTAGTGGTGGAATAGCCCGCCTCTTCTTATCTGCGAAAGATTTATATTTGATAGATGTCTTCTTTAAACAGGTTTTGACCTGAGACCAGATATTTTTAAAGGTCTGACAAGCAATCTCCACCGCAGGAACTTGGGTGGGCGGGAGGGCAGGAAATTCCGGAAAAGACGGATGGTGACCGTAGACCACAAAAAATGGAGTTTTGGATGATGACTCGTGATACATGTTGTTATGGGCGAATTCAGCCCAAGGGAGCAACTCTACCCAGTTGTCTTGATTGGCTGATGAGAACATCCTTATAAAAGTCTCAAGATCTTGATTGACACGTTCAGTTTGTCCGTTAGATTGCGGATGGTAAGAAGATGAGAGTGCTAATCGTATGCCCAAGGTTTTACAAAGGGCTCGCCAGAATCTGGAAACGAATTGTACTCCTCTATCCGACACAATCTCAGACGGACATCCATGGATACGGAAGATCTCTTTAATGAAATGTTCAGCCAGAATGGACGAGGAAGGCAAACCAGCCAGAGGAATGAAATGAGCCATCTTCGAAAATCTGTCCACCACCACCCAAATAGTGTTATGATTCTTACTAGGTGGTAAGTCAGTAACGAAATCCATACTAATATGGGTCCACGGTTTGGACGGAATGGGTAGTGGTCGCAGCAACCCTGCTGGAGTTCTGCGGGAGGATTTAAACTGGGAACATAGCTCACAGGAAGCAATGAACTCTTTGACGTCTCTCCTCATTGAAGGCCACCAGTAACTTCGAGAGAGAATCTCAAAGGTCTTGTGTTCACCGGCGTGCCCAGAAAAACGAGAGGCATGGAACCACAAAAGGATTTTCCTCCTTAGAGTAGGAGGCACGAGGGTCTTCCCAAATGGTAGCGTTTTGGTGGATGAAGCAGCCAGTGAGATACATTTGGGGTCTAGAATGGTATGGTTGGAAACCTCTTCTATATCAGAGGACGTCATAAAAGCTCTAGATAAAGCGTCAGCTTTTTTGTTCTTGGCAGCTGGTTTGAAGGTTATTATTAATTCAAAACGGGAAAAGAAAAGAGACCATCTTGCTTGACGAGGGTTCAAGCATTGGGCAGACTGGAGATATGACAAGTTCTTATGATCTGTGAAGATCGTCACCGGATGGCGAGCTCCTTCCAATAAGTATCTCCATTCCTCTAATGCAGCTTTGATAGCCAGTAACTCCTTGTCCCCGATAGTATAATTCTTCTCTGCGGGCAGGAGACCCCGAGAATAGAAGGCACAAGGATGAAATTTTTGCTGTTCCGAGCGTTGGTAGAGAATAGCTCCTAAGCCCACATTAGAGGTATCTACTTCCAGGAAGAAGGGGAGTGTCACATCAGGCTGTCGAAGGATTGGAGCCGAAGAGAAGGACTCTTTTAGTATTTGAAAGGCTTGAAGAGCCTCAGGTGACCATTGCTTAGGATTAGCCCCCTTCCTAGTCAAGGCCACAATAGGAGATGCAATGGAAGAAAAGTCTTGAATGAAGCGTCTATAGTAATTGGCAAAACCTAAAAAACGCTGGATGGCACGAAGAGTAGTTGGCTGGGGCCAATGTAGTACAGCATTCACCTTGTCGGGATCCATTTTCAGGCCAACTCCGGAAACTATATACCCCAAGAATGGAATCTGGGGTAATTCGAATGAACATTTTTCTAATTTACAGAACAATGAATTTTTCCGTAGCCTGGAAAGGACTTCTGCCACATGTTGGTGGTGAGAAGGCAGGTCCTGTGAAAAGATCAATATGTCGTCCAGGTAGACGACGACACATACATATAATAAGTCCCGGAAGATCTCATTAATGAAACCTTGAAAAACAGCGGGGGCATTACACAGCCCGAAAGGCATTACCAGATATTCGTAATGCCCGTCTCTGGTGTTAAACGCTGTCTTCCATTCGTCACCGGAACGGATTCTGATTAAATTGTAGGCACCACGAAGATCCAACTTAGTAAAGATACGGGCTCCCTTGATGCGATCGAATAGCTCAGTGATCAGCGGAATGGGGTACCGATTCTTGATAGTAATGGCATTGAGTCCACGAAAATCTATGCAAGGGCGTAAAGATCCATCCTTCTTTTTAACGAAGAAGAACCCAGCTCCAGCGGGAGAGGTGGAAGGTCGAATAAACCCACGCTGGAGGTTCTCCTGTATATACTCAGATGTAGCTTGAGTTTCAGGTAACGAGAGTGGATAGACCCGGCCCCTGGGGGGAGTCTTGCCAGGTAGAAGGTCGATCGGACAATCCCAAGAACGATGAGGAGGAAGACGTTCAGACTGAGCTTTATCAAAAACATCAGTAAATGAAGCATATTGAGGAGGGAGTCCCGGTGAGGTAGATGAGATGGAAGATTGCTGTACTTTGAGAGGAATGACTTGGGAAAGGCAACGATGGTGACATTCAGACCCCCAAGACGTGACTTGAGGGGTGCGCCAGTCAATCTGGGGAGAGTGACACTGAAGCCATGGAAGGCCTAAGACAATTGGACTTGTCGTAACAGGAAGGATTATAAACGATATTTCTTCATGATGCAGGACACCAATCTGAAGGGTTACTGGAGACGTACTCTGAGTGATGAGACCGTTGATGAGACGTGATCCATCTATAGCCGTCACAGTAATGGGTGTTTTTAAGGTAATCACAGGTAGAGACCATTGATTTACTAATGATTTGGAAATAAAATTTCCTGCTGCTCCGGAATCAATCAATGCCTGTGACTCAAAGGTTTTGGTAGCACAGGAAATCGTAACGTCAAAGGCACAGACTTTAGATTTCATGGAAGATGGAGAGGACTCCAGGGACCCTAACTTCACCTCTCCAGAACTAGTTAGGGCCTGGCATTTCCCGATCTCTTAGGGCAAGAGCTGAGCATATGAGTGGAATCAGCACAATAGATACAGAGTCTATTCTTTACTCTTCGTTTCCTCTCCTCTGAAGATAATTTGGAACGTCCTATCTCCATGGGAATCACAGAGGGTGAAACTGGACGAAATTGAGGGTTGAACGAAGAGGTGCTTTAACAGAAGTTGTTTTCTCAACCTCTCTTTCACGAAATGTCATATCAACACGATGGCAAAGAGAGATCAGATCTTCAAGTGACGAAGGAAGCTCCTGGGTAGTCAGTGCATCTTTAATTTTATCGGAGAGCCCCTGCCAGAAGGCGGCAACTAGAGCTTCAGTGTTCCACTGAAGTTCAGAGGCTAAGATCCTAAATTGAATGACGTACTGTCCTACTGTATGAGATCCTTGTCGCAGACGGAGGATGCTGGAAGCAGCGGAGGTCACACGACCTGGTTCATCGAACACACTTCGAAATGTAGCAATGAATTTGGCACTATCTTACAATATTGGGTCGTTTCTTTCCCACAGAGGGGAGGCCCAAGCCAGGGCTTGTCCAGAAAACAAAGAGATAAGATAGGCCACTCTAGAACGATGGGTAGAAAAATTTTGAGGTTGGAGCTCAAAATGGACTGAACATTGGTTAAGGAAACCCCTACAAGTTTTGGGGTCCCCATCGTACTTTGACGGAGTAGGCAGGTGAAGCGTAGAAGCTGTAGACACCTGGGATGGCACTGGGGAAACGGAGGAAAGCACAGGAGCCTCAGTAGTAGCTGTCACTGTCTGTCCAGATGTTCCTTGGGAGGTTAACGATTGATAACACTGAAGTAACAGCTGTTGGCGGGCATCCTGTTGCTCTACACGGCTGACCAGATGCTGCAGCATCTCTTTGGCTGTAGGTTCCGTATCTGGGTCTGTCATGGCCTGATCTTACTGTCACGGGCACTAGGAGTCTTTACCCAGGGATCACCAGGTGATAGGCTTACCAGAGCAGTATAGGTGGTAATATGGTACACTGGTAGCAGGGTGATCACGGAACAGGAAATAGCAGATGATGAGATGCTCAGGAAAGTCTATGACTAGCAGCACTGGCAATATGGAGGTAGTAATACACGAGGAACTGTATGGACAAAGGACACGTGAAGGTAGTCAGTGGTCTGCGGTAGCAAGTTGTACCACTGCTATAGTGAGGAGGAATGTCCAACAGAAACGAGGAGGTGATGAGAGTCAGCGGTCTGCGGATAGCAAGTTGTACCGCTGTCAGAGTGAAGGAATGGAATCCAAGTGGAGGTATCCGGGGAGTCAGTGGTCTGCGTTAGCAAGTTGTACCACTGCTATGTGAGAGGATACTGGAACAGGTGAAACTGTAAACAGGTGTCAGTGGTCTGCCACTGGCAAGTTGTACCACTGAATATATATGTGAGGAGGTGCACGGGGAGAGACTGCAACACAATGTATACACGGGCACCTTGACTTTGATCCACAGTAATATGCACAATATAAATGTATAAATGACTGAACAACACTGCCAATATAGAAAGTCTCTTGAAGTAATCCAGCACAAGTTAACACAGTCAATGATGATAATAGACTCAGCGGATAGCAGACTCCAGAGGAGAACCAACACAGTCCAGCAAGATATGCAATACACCAGCACAGTCAATGAGAAGTATGCATACCGTGGTTCAGAAGCAGGCAGTCAGATAGGAGTGCAGCGATACCTGAGCGGCAGGAGGCCGGCTGGATGAGAAGTCCCAGGATACCTGAGGCAGCGGTCAGTAGGTGCAGCGCACAAATAAGTAGACCAACAGGGACACGAATCCACAGGAATCAATAACACGTGGAACTGGGCTCACGCAGGACCCGGGAGCGTGGAGATGATCCAGCAGAGGAGTAGTAGATGAGATATAAATCCAATGCAGACAGGAGGGTAGACCTGCGGGACACGTGAAGGCGTGGAGAGCGGATCAGCAGTAGATGGATGATAGCGCGGTCAGCAGCAGCAGGGCTCTGCGGTACACGGAGGTAACCAGTAGCAACCAATAGTTGTCAGTAGCGATGGAACACGGGAGAGCAGAGTAGACCAGGAGCTGTTGATCACGGAGAGTAGCAAATGGCAATGAGAGCAGCAGTCTCGAGGAAACACAGGAGAGCTGAGAAGAGACTGCAGTGCACAGGAGCAGCGGATAGGAATCAGCTAACTTGTCACGATGATGAACACAGGCGAGTTGTAGGCTGGAGGCTGTAGTGCACGGAAGCAGCGGGTAGACATCAGCTAACAATCCCGATGATGAACACAGGCGAGTTGTAGGCTGGAGGCTGTAGTGCACGGAAGCAGCGGATAGACAACAGCTAACAGTCACGATAATGAACACAGGCGAGTTGCAGGCTGAAGGCTTGTAGTGCACGGAGGCAGCGGATAGGAATCAGCTCACGGACTTGATGAGGAACAGGTGAGTGGATGTAAAGTAACGGTTGGAGTGCACAGAGGCAGCGGGTAGGAACCAGCAAACAGTCACAGTGAAATATAATAGCGATGATGTGGATTAGAGGACTGAAGTGCACGGAGGCAGCGGATAGGAATCAGCAAACAGTCACAATGATAAGTAATAGCGTTGAAGTGGTTTGGAAGACTGTAGCGCACGGAGGCAGCGGATAGGAATCAGCTAACAGTCACGATGATACAGTTGATGGTAGAAGTGGTATGGGAACCACAGTAGTAGAAGTGGTTTGGAAACCACAGAGGTAGAAGTGGTTTGGAAACCACAGGAATCAGCAGCGCTGAAAACACGAGGAATACAGGAACACCTTCAGAGACTCATAGGGAATGAGACTCCAAGATCAGGCAACGTGGTGTTGACCACAGGTGCTTAATATAGGGAGTGTTGCCTGATCTGCCAATTAAGTTAAAGGGACATACACTGAAGGGTAGGAAAGGGCTGCGCATGCGCAGACCCTCAGGATGGAGGACAGCCACGGTTCCTAAATGTCCGGGAAGAGGCACTCACGGTCCGGTGAGTGACAAAATGGATGATGGGGCTGCATTTAGTAATATATGATGCGGCCGTCTATGCATACACAGCATAGGCTGCCTGTACCGCATTTTCACTAGACCACCAGGCAGCCCAAAGCAGACTTTGAGTGTCCGGCCAGGGGGCACATGCTTCCTTGGCCCAGCCCGCCCCTGGACTCCAGTATCACCTATACACCGATGACATTCAACTGTCAGACGCCGTCCCCGCGCCTCCACGCTAAGCAGGGACGGACGTCTGACTCTCCTTCAGCGTCCCGTTGCTAGGCAACGGAGACGCACCTTCCGGCGGCGGTGTGCGCATGCGCGCCCGTCGCCATGACAACGGGACGCTGCTATGATTTCCTGTCGGCGGCCAGACAGCTGGCCGCCGAATCACTGCCCACCAATGAGGGTTTAGCTCTTGCTATTTATATCCTGCTCTGACATCACTAGGATGCCAGAGCAACTAGTTTCCTAGCCTCCAGCGTTTCAGCCACCCTTAGTGTATTTCTCCATTGATTCCTGTTATTGACCCGGCTTCCTGACTTCGCCTTTGGATTCTCCCTGTGTCCTGCATTTATACTTCGGTTCTGACCTCGGCCTGCTGACTATCCTCTGCTTCCTGATTTTGTACCTTACCTGCCCGCTTGGTTCTGACTCGGCCTGTACCTCCACGGATTTGCCCTTACCTCGCAAGTAGCTACCTGGGAGGGCCGCGACCTGCACGTCGTTTGCCGCGAAGTCCAAACTCCCTTGCGGGGGTCCCTGGTGAATACCGGCGGCGTGTTAGACTCCGCGCCTCCTGGCGTAGCTGAGCCAATACTTGCAGGTACTAAAGTCACCTCCGTGACAGTTTGCTCTGGCCATGTCTACCGAGTCGTCTAACGAACCTACTGCACGTGATCTACTACTTCATTTGGCGCATAGAGTGGAGAAACAAGAAGCTGAGCAAGCACAGTTGCTTCATTGTGTTCAAGGAGTCGCCTCACGTCTCGAGGCCCTCCAGGCCTCCATGACCGCAGCTCAGAATGTTCCCGTGACTACTCCTGCGGCTGCAGCAACTTCCTCCTCTCCTGCCGTGGCATCCACTGCTGTTTTGAGACTTTCCCCGCCGGAGAAGTTTGACGGAGAGCCTAAGAGATGCAGGGGGTTCCTAAACCAGTGTCTTATTCACTTCGAGTGTAATCCAGCCTCGTTCCCCTCAGAACGCATCAAAGTGGCTTTTATCATCTCTCTATTATCCGGACAGGCACTCGCTTGGGCTTCTCCCTTGTGGGAGCGAAATGACGCACTGCTTGCTAACTCTTCTACCTTTATTGACACCTTCCGTAAGGTCTTCGATGAGCCAGGCCGCGTATCCTCTGCTGCCTCCAGCCTCCTTAACCTCCGTCAAGGGTCCATGACAGTCGGACAGTACGCCATTCAGTTCCGCACCCTGTCCTCTGAACTCAGCTGGAACAACGAAGCCCTAGTAGCGGCATTCTGGCAAGGCCTGTCTGATCGAGTTAAGGACGAGTTAACGTCTCGGGAGCTTTCTACTGATTTGGATTTATTAATCACCCTATGCAACCGCATTGATCTACGATTTCGAGAACGTACACAGGAACGTTCCGCATCCAGACGGGTCCCTACTCGCCTAGCTCCCATGTTCCAAAATCCGATACTTCAGGAGGAACCAATGCAGATTGGCCGATCTCGACTTTCCGCTGAGGAACGCCAGCGACGTTTCAAACAGAATCTGTGCTTATACTGCGGGGATCCTGGTCATACCATATCCTCTGCACTAAAAGACCGGGAAACGCCCCCTCCTAGTCGGTGGCAGGGAGGCCGACTTAGGAGTTGGAGTTACCACTCCCTACACTCCTGTTAGCACAGATTGCCTCATGCCCATCTCCTTGGACTCAGCTGTCGGCCCCTTTGAGACCCTAGCCTTTGTGGATTCCGGCTCTGCCGGGAATTTTATATCTGCCACTCTGGCATCGCAACTCCAATTAAATACTCTAAAATTGCCTCAGCCGTTATTTCTCACCGCAGTGGATGGGACTCGGATCTCCAACGGGTCGGTGTCCCACATCTGTTCTCCTATTCGGCTGACGGTAGGGGTGCTACATTCTGAACTTATCGAGTTTTTGGTTCTTCCTCGTTCAGTCAACACTGTCATTTTAGGATTACCTTGGCTCAAACTTCACTCACCCCAATTTGATTGGAATCGTGCAATGGTTACCTCTTGGGGCCCACAATGTTTTAAGTCCTGCCTGTCTGGTCTAAAGTCTGGCCACTCTACTCTTCCTTGTCGTCGGACATCTCCTCAGATTGAATTACCATCTGCATATAACTCTTACCGAGATGTGTTCAGCAAAACTGCAGCCGAGGCCCTACCCCCTCATCGGGCCTGGGATTGCTCCATTGAACTTCTTCCTGATAAACCGCTTCCCAAGGGCAGGATTTACCCATTATCTCTTCCCGAGACTGCTGCCATGTCTACTTATATATCTGAAAATCTCCAGCGTGGATTTATCAGGAAGTCTACCTCTCCCGCAGGGGCGGGATTCTTCTTTGTCAAAAAAAAAGACGGGACTTTACGGCCTTGTATAGATTACCGGCGATTGAATGACATCACTGTGAACAACAGATACCCGTTGCCTCTCATCTCAGAACTATTTGATAGGATCTCTGGTTCTAAGATCTTTACTAAATTAGATTTGAGAGGAGCATACAACCTCATCCGGATACGCTCTGGTGACGAGTGGAAGACTGCCTTTTGCACTAAAGAGGGTCACTTTGAATATCTCGTGATGCCCTTTGGATTGTGCAACGCCCCTGCTGTGTTTCAGTCTTTTATTAACGAGATTTTTCAAGACCTTCTCTACGTTTCTGTTGTAGCTTATCTTGACGATATTTTAATCTTCTCTCCAGATTTGGTCACCCATCGTGCTCATGTTGCAGAGGTTCTTTCTCGATTAAGAACAAATAAATTATACTGCAAACCCGAGAAGTGTGTTTTTGAGGTATCCCAGATCCCCTTCCTGGGTTACATTGTATCTGGAGTCGGTCTGCAGATGGATCCTGTGAAATTATCTGCTATACCCGAATGGCCCAGACCAGTGGGACTAAAAGCAATTCAGAGATTTGTCGGATTCGCCAACTACTATCGACAGTTTATACCTCACTTTTCTTCCATCATTGCACCCATTACCCATCTGACCAGAAAAACAGCTAATCCCCAAGTTTGGTCTCCGGAAGCCATTACCGATTTTGAACTCCTCAAAAAAGCCTTCTCTTCTGCTTCAGTGATTGCTCAACCTGATCAGAACAAACCATTTCTAGTCGAAGTTGATGCCTCCTCGGTTGGTGGCGGGGCAGTCTTGTCGCAAGAGACTAATTCTGGGAGACTAATACCCTGCGGGTTCTTCTCTAGGAGATTTTCCCCTTCTGAATCTAATTACGGCATCGGGGATAAAGAGTTATTAGCTGTAAAATCTGCACTTGAGGAATGGCGTCACCTCCTGGAAGGTGCTCTCCACCCGGTCACCGTACTTACCGATCACAAGAATCTAATCTACCTTTGGGAGGCTCGGTGCTTGAATCCCCGTCAAGCCAGATGGTCCTCGTTTTTTGCTCGGTTCAATCTCAAACTCACCTACCGTGCTGGTTCACTAAACTCCAAGGCTGATGCTCTGTCCCGTTCCTTCGACACCTCTGATACTCCTCACTCGGTAGAACCTCCACTGGTCTTAGAACCTTCTTGCATTGTGGCAGTCACTCGGACACCGCCTGTCGGTTGCTCCTTTCTGGAACCACACCTTCGCCTGAAGGCGCTCCGTTGGGCACATACTTCCAAGTTTGCTGGACATGCCGGATCAGAGAAGACTCTTTCACTACTCTCTCGACAATACTGGTGGCCCACCATCCGTACTGACGTCCGGGAGTTTGTAGCCTCATGCACTACTTGTGCTCAGAATAAAGTACCTAGACAACCTCCCGCTGGCTTGTTACAACCTCTTCCCATTCCTGATCACCCTTGGTCTAGCATCTCAATGGATTTCATCACCGACTTACCACCCAGCAACGGCTACAACACCATCTGGGTCACTGTCGACAGATTTTCTAAAATGGCCCACTTCGTTCCCCTCAAGGGCCTTCCTACTGCAACTAAACTAGCACAAATCTTTATTAAAGAGATCTTCCGCCTACACGGTTGTCCTCTGGAGATAATCTCGGACCGTGGCGTCCAGTTTGTTTCTCGTTTCTGGAGAGCCTTCTGCAAGGATTTAGGTATCAGTCTTAAATTCTCCTCTGGGTACCACCCACAAACCAACGGTCAGACGGAGCGAGTTAATCAAGATTTAGAATTATTTCTTCGTTGCTTTTCTTCACACAACCAATCCAACTGGAGTCTTCTGCTACCTTGGGCCGAATTTGCCCACATCTACCACAATCATTCTTCTTCTGGTTATTCCCCATTCTTTACTGTATATGGGACCCATCCCATGCTTCCCTCGTTTTCTTTCCCACCCCCCACGGTCCCTGCCGCCCACGCCATGACTCAAGATATGGCTAAACTATGGGTTTCCACCAAACAGAATCTTCTCAAGTCTGGACGTCATTATAAATCCTCCGCTGATATTCATAGAAGAGTCGTACCAGCCCTCCAGGTCGGGGACAAAGTCTGGTTGTCCACTAGGAATTTGAGACTTCGGGTTCACTCCATGAAACTGGCACCCCGCTTCATTGGACCATTCTCAGTTACTCAAATTATTAACTCAGTTACGGTTAGACTCCAACTTCCTCGGGCACTGAAGATCCATAACACCTTCCATATTTCCCTTCTTAAACCTCTGATACTCAACAAGTTTTCCCACGTCACCCCTGTTCCTCATGCCATTCCAACCACTATGGGGGACGAATATGAGGTTAGTCAAATCCTGGAGGAACGTAAATTTCAAGGACGTTTACAGTACCTGGTACATTGGAAAGGCTTTGGTCCAGAGGAGTTTTTAAAGAAGATTTGCATGCTCCAGGATTACTATCCGCCTTTCTTAAACGGCGCTCCTTACCAGATAGGTCTTCCGATTGTGAGGAGGGGGGTACTGTCAGACGCCGTCCCCGCGCCTTCACGCTAAGCAGGGATGGACGTCTGACTCTCCTTCAGCGTCCCGTTGCTAGGCAACGGAGACGCACCTTCCGGCGGCGGTGTGCGCATGCGCGCCCGTCGCCATGACAACGGGACGCGCTGCTATGATTTCCTGTCGGCGGCCAGACAGCTGGCCGCCGAATCACTGCCCACCAATGAGGGTTTAGCTCTTGCTATTTATATCCTGCTCTGACATCACTAGGATGCCAGAGCAACTAGTTTCCTAGCCTCCAGCGTTTCAGCCATCCTTAGTGTATTTCTCCATTGATTCCTGTTATTGACCCGGCTTCCTGACTTCGCCTTTGGATTCTCCCTGTGTCCTGCATTTATACTTCGGTTCTGACCTCGGCCTGCTGACTATCCTCTGCTTCCTGATTTTGTACCTTACCTGCCCGTTTGGTTCTGACTCGGCCTGTACCTTTACGGATTTGCCCTTACCTCGCAAGTAGCTACCTGGGAAGGCCGCGACCTGCACGTCGTTCGCCGCGAAGTCCAAACTCCCTTGCGGGGGTCCCTGGTGAATACCGGCGGCGTGTTAGACTCCGCGCCTCCTGGCGTAGCTGAGCCAATACTTGCAGGTACTAAAGTCACCTCCGTGACATCAACTCTACGTCTCTTCTCTTGATCTTTTCCCTCCCCTCATCTCTTGTGTATCCAATTTTCTCTCCACCACCTCCTCCTGGATGTCATTATGATTTCTCAAAATTAATAATAGCCAAAACCGAACTTATTGTCTTACCTCTATCTAGATCCTCATTCCCTCTTCACCTCTCTACCGCTGTTAACAATACCACCAACTCATCTGTTCCCCAACTATGCTACCTGGGCATCACTCTTGATAACACCCTCTCCTTTGCCTCCCACATTCAATCTCTTGCCCAATCCTGTTACTTCCAAATACGTAATATCACTCACATCTGGCCTTTCCTAGCCACGCACCTATCATTTCCCGTCTGGAATACTATAACCTTCTCTTCACCTGCCTCCCCTGCTTCCATCTCACTTCCGCTCATTCTATACTTATTGCGGCTGCTAGACTTATCTTTCTTTCATTCCAGTCTTCTGCTTCCCCTATCTCCCTAACCTTACATTGGCTCCCCTTCTCCTATAGAATCCTCTTCAAACTCCTCATTCTCACCTACAAAGCCCTCTCCCACTCCACCGCATCCATACATCTCAAACCTCCTCTCCATACACACTCCTTCAGGTCATTCACAGGCAAGATACTCTTTGTATAGCTGGCATCAGTCCAGTGTCATAACAAAATGACTCACCCTGCTAAGACTCTCCTCAGGGTTCCTTTTTGCCGATAACAGAGCAAATCACTGTGGCCTGATTCATCAAGAAATGCAATCCCTTCAGTGCAATTTGTGTACTGAAATTGCATACCTGTAAGCCAGTATTCAAGTACAAGAGGATCTCAAGAAAGGTTACCATTTGAATAAGGGTATACGTATCTTCTAGCTATATTGTATATTGTACGTGCTGTATGCAGACAGACAGAACACACTGCAGGATGCGCAAAATGCATGTGTGCAATATAAAGTTCAAAGAGAACACATGGAAAAAATATTAAATGCATTAATACCTCTTAATACTATAATGAATAATTAAAAAAACATTTAAACTTTTTTTTTTAGCATTTTTTTAGATGAAATACATACATCAGGATGTTCTTAATGCCTACTGTACATAAAATGCATTTTTACAGTTGCTCCTAATTGAAAACTCATCTTCTGGAAGGCATATGCATCAGTCATCACTATCAATCAGCACTTACACGTACCTCAGAGATGCCCTGAATTTGAATAGAATGAATGTGTGTGCGCTTGTTCTTGGCACACCCTTAAATCGTAGGCAGTCAGAAGTGTCATTTGTATTTAACCTTGAATTGCATGCACTTGCATTCACTTGCATGAAGTCCATTTCTGAGCATGTGCAAAGCAATTTCACGCAAAATATGGCAATGGACTTACGTCCGAGGATAAATCCGAAGATAAATCAGGCCCAACTTTACAATGTTGGTATCCGGGAGCCTGCAGGGAAGGTGGGCGTCATGGGGGGCGGGCCTCCAAAATTCCCGTCATTTTGGACCCGCCCCCGTGACGTCATGACGCAAACTTGGTGGTCTTTCTTATGTACTTTAGGCGGCTTTGAGGAATACACTAGCGCCCATTCCTGATACAATCTTTATTTATACCTTATTTATAATGTCCAACATTTTTCTGACTATTACATATAAAGGTTCATATTTCTTATTAACTATAATCAAACTTCTAATCTAATCTTTAAACTCCTTTAGGCAAAGGGCACTTCCGTATCTGAGCATTCTGCTTTTGTCAATTTGCACTCTCAGCCTCAGCCATGTGTGGTAACTACAATGCCCTTGTAATGTGGTCTAATGGCAGGGTTCAGAGCAGCTTTAAGACATTATTGGGTTAGGAAAAATCACATTAATGCATTTCCTGCACTATTGGTTTGGGCTAATGTTTTGTCTAGGGTTAGAAGCTTCAGTAAGAAACCTAATCGGTTAGAACAGCCCTTGCCTGGATAGGCATGATGTAATGATAAGAGTGGCATAAAATAATATCTAGTATGGTATCCGTAAGATAAAAAAGTACAAGAGGAGACAAGCATGAAGCTATCACAAACACCACATTTGGCTCATAACTTGCACTATAAATTTATGATAGGCTAGTATTTCTCTGTGCTAGAAACAGCTAAGCAAAGAAAATTTGGAGAGTTACTGTGCCATATTAAAATGCTCACATCACAAGACAGATGTCAGATTGGATTCCACCTTGTCCTTAATTCATACTCAAGCACTCTCAAAATCCTATTTTTCCCCCTTAAAAACTTGTGTCACATTTTTCTTGCCTTGCTAAAATTAATACTAAAATAAGAACACATGCCTCCAACACTCCTGCATTAACAATTATTTTTCAATCCAGTCTACCCATCTCAATGCTGGCAAGGTTTTAATTCATTCTGAATGTGGCTGCTACACCAATTATGCCTATTAATTGCTTCATGACTGCTGCAATGCTTTGCCAGTCAATACATCGACTGCCTCTGGTTTTACTTACAAAGCCATTAATAATTCTGCAGCTGTTTCCATCTTGTATATCTTTCAGTGACACCAGCTCCTAGAAGAACTTTGTTTCTGTGTTTATACAAAAACAGCTGGGTGACCAGACCATTCAACACTAGGGACTGAAAATGTACATCCAATATGTTCATAGGTGATTAGGCTTTTGTTTAATCTTTTATCTTGTTTTAAGTCTGGATTGAAAGCTTAAGTAAACGGTGTACTTCTATTTTTGTCTAAAGCTATGTTCCTATGTGGTTTCCAACTTATGTTTGCTTTATTGCCTGTCATACATTGCTGCAAAATATGCTTGTATTTTGTAAATAAAGGGTATGACTAGCGAAACTTGATTGGTTATATATAAAACTTTTTGATAAATGCAACCAACCAAGAGTTGTTAAATGTGCTATAGAAATCAATATTTCTAGTCATTATCTTACTTATAAGAGTTGTGCTTCAGATCAACAATTGCAAGGTAACCTAAATATTCCCCCTGAAGATAATGCCTAAAGATAATAGGCCTTATTTATCAAGGTATGTATCTGACAATTTTGCGCATGTCGTGCGCAAAATCAGTCTGCACATGCCCAGAACCGGCAGAAATGTCCATGAACGCACTCCTGTTCTGTGCACTTGCAAGCGCAAAGGACACTTACTACGACCTGCAATTTCACTAATTAAACTGGGTGGGGAAAGGGGCATTTGGCTGTAGTCAATATACAATAGGGGCGTGCCAAACTCGAGCAAAATGTCTAAGTCCCAATCAGTAATGATGACAGTCTCGTATGCATGCTATAACATGTGTTTGCAACCACAAGCAACTTTAAAAATGTGTTTTTTCTGCTCAGTAGACCAGGGGTGTCCAACCTTTTAGCTTCCCTGGCCACATTGGAAGACGACTAGTTTGTTTGGGCCGCACATAAGATACACTAACAATAACGATAGCTGATCATCCAAAAAACCATAGAAAACATAGTTAACATATATACATGAGAAAAAAAAGTGATATATATATATATATATATATATATATATATATATATCAATCACTTTTTTTTCAAATCCCCCTATACTTACCTTTCAATCGCTCTGTTCAAAAAATCCTCTCTAGTTATTATACTATAATCACTTTTTGTATTGTTTCGATGCAATATCAATAAAGTGCATTTAAGCCAGGGCATTATATATCAGGGTGCCCTGACCAGGCCTGCGGTACGTGACATATACATCACTGTGACCCCAAATTGTGACCTGTTTTGCTAATTACACCACTATGTTAGTTAAGGATAACAACTTATAATGGGCCAAAGAGAATAATATATAATGCCCCATTAGTAATACAAGTAGAAGTATGTAGCAGGGAGATAAGGTCCATGATGCTCCAGGACCAGGTGACTTTTATTCACTGGTCAGCGTCCCTTGAAATAATAAAAAAATCCCCCTTAACTTACCTTTTAATCGGTTTGTTCTCCTGTCCTCTTCTCTTCTTTTCTCCAATTCTGTGCTGCTGATTGTTCTTCTCGCGCGGGTGACTCCTCTGTGCTGCGCTCCGCAATGGATGTTGGGCGTGATGACATCACGCCCGACATTCACTGCGAGCACCGCACGGAGGAGGAGACAAGGGAGGGAGCCGGAGTACCAGCTGACGTGACCGCAAGGTAAGTATTTTCTTTTCCTTTTTTTTTTGCAGGATTTTTTTTCCATTAACAGTGCTACCCCCTTGCCACAACCAAAACTCCTTCTGGGCCACATTTACAGGCGTGCTGGGCCGCATGCGGCCCGTGGGCCGCGAGTTGGACAACCCTGCAGTAGACATTAATAACATTCTAATAAATGTATTTCATGGGGAAAAAATTAACAAAAAACACTTTTTTAAATTTGTTTTTACTGTTTTAATAGTACTGCTTTTATTATTATCAGCTAACAAGATTATTTAAAATTTTCCTGTATGTCCTTTGGCGAATTTATGATCCAGATAGGTATTGGACACATCCTGTTGCATCCAATGTAGTAGAGCACAGCAGACCTGCTCCTGATTTCAAAAGCACATGTATCTTGAATTTGTGCACACACAAAGCCTAAATATGTGCATATAATATAAAACGTGGCTTGCGCTCATAATACGTGTCTTGATTAGTCAGGCCCTATATGTTCCCCAACAAAGCATGCATCTGTGCACATGAAATTGCTGTTACTGGATGTTTTTCATTTCAAAATAAATTTATTAGAGGTTTCAAGTTGTATTATTACAGCTAACTATAAGGTGTGAAGAGTGCCATGATCTATCTATCTTTTTTTTTGCCCTGAATGTACATTTATAAACTGAATACAGCAATAGAGATAATTAGACAAATCATCTTGGCTTTTCTTGAACTAAATATTCTAAATAGTGAAGTATAAAGAGAAATAGGGGAAGAATAGAAGGTGAGGAGGGCGGGGGTTAAGGACAGAGGAGGGAGTAAGAGATATTCTTTGGATATACCAAATTCCCAGTAAACAGTACATTGTTTAAGCAACATATTGTCAAATTTTATTTATTGTAAAATATTTTAATATATTACTGCAGGCATAGATGATAGAGAAGAATGCTTTCAATATGTCGAAATCCTATTCTTTGCAGCTTGAATGCTATGGAAATCCTTTGTTTGAGTCTTTACCAAAGACCCATAATGGGCAGACCTAGAAGGACCGACCAAAGGTTAAGCCTAATTCTAAATTTGTATTATGTCTTCTACGTACATCAAGGCAGAAGGAGTATATTTTAGACCATGTCCACCATGTATGGTGAAAGTAACCTTTTTGATTGCACCCTCACCAGCATAAGGGAGAAGATGACAGGAATATTTTATGTATCTACTAGATACTAGATAGCACCTTGGTATAATATGCATTCCTTAATTAACATGTTGTCCTCTATAGGAGGACCTCTTTCCCAATCCACTTTATGATTCATCAGTGGTTTTCCTTTAAAAGAGCACAGAAGACTGTAAATAATATATATATAACGGCCTTTCTCATAGGAGAATAGTAATGAGGTCCTAGAGGAAAGTCTATATTTCCCCAAATAAGAGTCAAAGGCTATGGGAATGAGGTGAAGTTAAAACAGTTAACAAGGACCACACCACGTCACAGTTGGGCTGTCAATTGCCTGCCCCAGCCATGCAAGCCAACAGTGACAAGGGGTTAGACTTTGGGGAGACATGGCTCAGTTCACACAAGATCAATAGGCAGGCAACCCTAGCAGGCAACCCTAGCAGGCAAGCAATGCTTAGCATATAGTCAGGTGAGTCAGCAACTAGTGGAGAGATTAGTGTGGGATAAGGGACTATTTTACAGACTCATAAACATGATCATGAGTCACCATGGACAGATACCAGGCTTTACTGGATCTAGTTGCTAGAACTTGTATATGTTGCTCAATTTTCAGCCATCTTTCCTAAAAGAAGACAGGAGTGTGGCTTTCTTCTGGCTCAGGATGTAGAAAAATTTGTCTCGACATGCCACACAGCCATGTATCCCCGTAGCCTATGCCCATTATTTAGGAATCATTTACATGGGTTGCAGTCAATATCATAGGAACCCTGACAAAGCACAGCAATACTGGGAAGGAGAGCCTCCATACTACTGTCAATAATACATCAAGGTACCCCGAGGCAGTAGCCCTCTGTAGACACTAAGCATTTAACACAGCCAATGCTGGACATGTTCAGTTAGGTAGGTTTTCCCTAAGAAGTGGTGAGAGAACAAGGGCCGTAATACCAGAGTTAACTATTGATGATTCTTTGGGGTCAGACCCGTGTGCACCAGTCTCTACTGCCCACAATCCAATGGGCTACGCGAGCGGTCTAAATGTGATCCACTTGAAGGGATTTGGACAGATACCTGCAGCAGCTCCTTTTTGCCTACCAATGTTTTCTCCTTTGAGCTTGTGCACCTTAGATTTGGTTTGCGAGATTTGAGAAGGGGAGTTTAGCAGCAATTACATCCCCATCCGTGAGTATGTTAAATGCCTGTGTGAGAACCTTATGCGATTTATGGACCTTAACTGTGAACACCTTCAAAGTGTGCAATCAGCCCTGACAGCTAGACATTGTACAGAAGGTGCTGGCACACCAGGTAAGTCAGAGCCTTCATGGTGCAGCATTGACACAGAGGAACTGTCTATACAATCACACTTGACACCTCTGGCAAGCAAGTTCAGACATACCATATCAATAGACTTAAAGTGTATCTGATGAGACAGTGGCCATGCAAACAATGTCCCTTGGGATCCAATCCCTGATTACCTATATGATAACAAAACATGACTTGGGGGTGAAAAATGTCAAATGAGGGTCTGAGTGGAGTGACAAGAAATATAGACAGATGAGTGCAGTGTCCGAGCAAGCCTACTTTACAGGTTAATCTGGAAGTATACATCTGGTGAAGCATCTATCGGGTATTTCCAGAGGTACATGCCATGATCTGGAAGGAGGTGGATGAGATGCTGGCTCCTGAAGTCATTGAACCCTCCAACAGTCCCTAGGCCACCACATTGTACTTGTCCCCAAAAAGAAAAGACCATTGGATTCTGCATAGATTACTGATGACTCAATAAGGTGAGTATGACGGATGCATATGACATAACTCAGGTAGACAACCCCCTGGATCAACTGAGAAGGGCTCACTATGTGTCCACCTTGGATTTAAGCAAGGTGTACTGGTAAATACCCCTCACCTGGGAGGCATGTGCAAAGTCAGCCTTCATCACCCCATTTTGGATTTTTAAATTTACTGTGATGCCCTTTGGAATGAAGACTGCATTGGATTGGATCCTGTTGGGATGCCAGGAGTACGCACAGACCTACCATGATGACATTGTCATCTTCAGTAGATCCTGGAAAGAGAATACAAGGTACATTGCAATGATCCTTACTACAATCTGGTAGGTTGAACTCACCATCAGACCGGACAAATGCCAGATGTGCATGGTGGCAATGCAGTACTTGGGTCACTGGGTGGAAGGCGAGAAGGTTCTAGACCTGCAAATGTAGAAGTGATCCTGAACTGGTCCCACCCCACTGACTAGAACAGCACCATCACCAAATTCTTGACTGATTTGACCACCAATAGATTTGCCCAAACTTTGGACTGAACTCTACTTTGTGGAGGCTCTATGCAGATGAAGGTGGTTCTGGTCAGAGCATCGGTACTAGCTGTTTCTGACTTCAAACTATTTACTAGTACATACGAATGCCTCCTCTTGTGGGTTGGGAGCTGTATTTAGTCAAGATGGTGACTTTAACTAGCTGAAATGTTTCTGATTATATGTGTGAAAATGATTCACACTGTGCTGTTTATGTGTAGAAAAAGGCATAGATAGTTTGTTTTGAGGGCATGCTCCATCATCATCATATAATTTATTTATATAGTGTCATCAATTCCACAACACTGCCAAGAGAATATTTGTAATTCACATTAATAACTGCCCCATTGGAGCTTACAGTCTCAATTCCTTAGCACACAAATACAGACACACACAGGTTAGGGTTAATTTTGTCAGCAGCCAGTTAACATTGTGTTTTTGTGAGTGTGAGTGTGAGTGTGGGAGAAGAAACCCACATAAACTTGGGGAGAACATACTATTTCCAAATCAAACTCATACCCCAGCGCTGTGAAGCAGAAATGCTAGTCACTGAGCCACTATGTTGCCTTGAAGCAGTAACACCCACTAACCCATGCCTTTTGTTGGCTTTCCCCAGGGGTGACAGATTTATTTTGGTCCAGAGACTATAATTGTAATAAGGGAAGTTGTTATCTCTTCAGGAATTCTCAACGGTGGGGGCTAGGTTTTACTTGTCAGCTGTCCATAATGGGTGAGGATAAGATGCCATGGTCTCTGGGAAAGACCCAAGATGGCACTCTTTGGCCATATGGCTGTATTTTCTTTTGTTCCCAGAGGAAATCACCTAAAGGAAGGAACCAGAGGTGTCCTTAGAAACAGCAGATTGCAGAAACAGTGTGAGTGTGAGCTGACTGCACATTCCAACCATCCAGCAGCAGAGGGCCAGTCTTTCCCCAGACAATGACTGTGAGCATGATACTGTGTGCGCCTACCAATAGCGAGGAGATGCAGATCTATTTGCCATTCTGCTATGATAAGGGATCCTGGAACATAAAAAAAATGCAACAGTGTAGCAGTAATAGGGGTGGGTGCAGCCATCGTCTGAGATCCTGTAACGTGGGAACATGCACTGAGGTGACCAGGGATTACAACCCATGGTCATACTATCTTGTGTACGTATGGCGAGACAGAACTGTACCACTGAGCTGTGGCCGACTTATTCTTATTTATTTTATTAATCAAGTTAACAGACAGGTGTGTGTTGTATCTAGTTTGTCAGGCTAGCACAAAATCCACCTGAACATAGTGGTAAGACTTTTTTTAAGCTTAACATTAACATTTTAGAAATGAGCTTGATAATGTTATTAGAGAAATTGGTCTAGAACTGAGACATAACTGCTGGTCTTTACCATCAGGATTTCTTTTGCCTCTAAAGTTTGAGGAAAAAGAAGTTTGTCCTTCAGACTATCAATGAAATGGATACACATGTCGAGAAGTAGGATATTTTTAAAGGTTTTATAATATGTTGTCGAATATTAATCTGGGCCAGTGGCTTATGCCATGTTTTAACTATTTATTACCTCGTCTAATTCCTCAGTTGAAATGTCACTCCTCAATTGCTTAACTTTTCAGTTGAGGCAATTGACATTATGATAAAAAATGTGTTAATACCTAAAGCCAGATATAAATTTAGTGTTGTTATGCAAGTTATAGAGGTTTTTGCAAATGATTTTCAATTTCTTTGATTATATTAACAGGATCATGAGTAATAGTTCCTGCATTATCTTTGATAAGGAGAATGTTTCTACATGACAATTTGAGCAAAGATTTTATCATCCTTGTCTTCTTTTTATAATATTTATAGTTTAATGGCTGAAGGTTTCTCTCCATTTCCTTTGAGAGTGTTTAATTCCCCCTCTCAGCTTCATGAGATCATCCACATAATGACGATTTAATTCATTTGTATGATTACAGTTGAGCTGTTATAATTGTGCAGTCAATTTCTGAAGTTTGAACAGACAAAATAATAATAATAATAATAATAATAATAATTTGTTTAATATGTTCCTGTATGACTGTTTTGTGGACATACAAAGGATCATATTTTTAACGTCTTGGGACTGGTTTATAGTAAAATATTCTTCTAGAAGCCAGATTATCTTTTCTTTAACTTCTATATTCTGCTAAATAGATTAATTTAAACACAATGAAATTGAAAACGGAGTAGAGAAAATTATAAATAGATTCACTACTATGGCAGCATGGTCAGATAAGGTGATTGGATGAATATGTGCACCAAGAATATTAGAAGTTCCTGTCTGATCAATAAAGATCATTAGGTAGATTTATCAATACTTATAAAAAGGAAAAGTGGAGGTGTTGCCCATAGCAACCAATAATATTCTGGCTATAATTTTCTTGACTGTACTAAATAAATGATAGCTAGAATAGCTAAAACCCACACATCTATTGTTGTATATATTTGCTGAAGAGCAAAAAGTTATATTCCTTAGGTATGGGGTCAAATGTTCTCCAAAAATCACAAGTGGCCTTTAAGTAGGTATTGTAAGGCTTTAGAATTGCGTTCACTACTGGGAATAAAGGAGATAAGGGATAGAAACAGTCATATTTAGTATTTTCTTCTTTGTGATATTTTGTGGTTGAGGGTCAAGACAAAAGATCTGATTGTGATTCAGAGCATAAACATTAATTAAGGTACCTGGATTATTATTCAGGGCGCCCACTATTATAAGAAATCTCCAAACTTTTGCAATTATGTTTTCAGGTTCATAGAAATGACTGGTAAATAGTAGAGATGTTCACTGACCCCCGTGTTTTGGTTTTGGTTTTGGCTTTGGATCTGGATTAACTTCGTGTTTTGGTTTTGGGAAAACCGCTGTCGCGTGTTTTGGTTTTGGATCCCTCTTTTTTTTCTAAAATCACATAATTTAGCTCTTTTTTTATCCCTACATTATTATTAACCTCAATAACATTAATTTCCAGTAAATTTTTGTCAAGTGACAAGAACACTGCTACCCCTGTTTCTGTGTGAGCAATGGCGCTGGATCTCCTGGAGAGGGAGGTACTTATGGAATCCAAAACCCACGAGATCCGACAACGCAACGATGACGTTTTGCCTCGATTCAGATCCGAGAACGCGCTAAAATAACGAACCGGCTTGCGAGCCTACTCGGATCTCTTAAGTCCGGGTGGGTTCAGTTTTCAGAAAACCGAGCCTGAGCATCTCTAGTAAATAGGATAGAGCTCCAAGCTGTTGGTCTTTTTGTGGAGTGAAAATCTCAGTGTGTCCAATTACATAGCAAAACATTCCCTAAACTGTGCCCTCTCCACCCCTTTATGCAATTTAAATAATTATGCTAAACAAAATGAAAACCCGCTTTAGCACTGCTCCAGAAACCTATATGGGTCAGTGGAAATCATGGAGCAGTTGGTTCAAAGCTGATTTTGTGGTTGACTTGGTCATTTTGCACTTTGTGAATGACCTCCTCTGACTCTTAGGGCCTGAATCTGTGGTGGAACCTCCATTGGTGCAGCAGGTGCGGTGCACCAGGGTCCATGGAGACAATGATGCCTGCTGCCCGGCAGATGCAGAGGCTCGGAAGTAGTGTGCTGTGGGCTCCCTTCCTCCTCCCCGCTTCCCTGCACTGGGGCCCACAGCTCCTTAGTTCCACCTCTGGGCCTGATGCAGAGTTGGGCCTAGAATGTTAGCAGGACAAGAAACAAGCATGAAAAGCTGTATTTAAGTGCATATGTTAAGTCGGACTCATGCGCCCAGCTCTAGATCACTAATATATAGGCCAGGTTTACATCTGAAGGAACAAGTGTAGCATAAAAAAGGCTTGAGAGTATTATTTGTAAATACACAAGTAGCATTACACTTTTTCTACAAAATATAATAATGCAAGTGTGTATAATATACTCAACAGAGAATAGTGTCTGGATAGTGTCATTAATAAATGTGAAAGTTACATTTACAATGCAAAATATAATTAAATTTAAACATGAATATTTAATACAAAAACAAAATTATTTCAATTAAATTAAGTGAAATTAATTTAATACATACATCTGTTACTTTCCCCTTTAATAATCCTTTCCTGCCACATTCCAAATGGAAATATCATTTAAGCAATGCAAATAGCCAACTGTAACTTCATATAATATAGCAGCTTCACTAATGAATTAACTATCAACTAGAATTGTCAATCTTAATCATCCAATCAGAATTGGCTTGCTAGTTGTGCCAATTATCATCATCACCAGTGTGTGTATTTGCATCAGTCCTCCAGCACACAAAAATGATATGGCTCCTGACAGACGTACATATATCTGTGTCCATGCTTGCCTCAGTCGCAATTATGCAAACACATCCTTTTATTAATCGAAATACATTTGTCCACCCATTCCGTCTCTCTATTCTAAAGGAGTGTCAAGTTTAAGATGCAAGAAAATCTGAATGTATGTTTACGCATTTTTTGTGCACATGTTCGGGAATGCATATTTTTCTGCTAATAAAAGACAATACAACACCACAATACAGAGTGATTCTTGGGCAAGGGTGGAAGGCTGATATCAGATGCAACTATAAGATATATTTTTTTTTTATTTTGGTCAATCTGATTTTACATGTCTCATTAGCTCAAGTGAAAAACTTAAAGTTCTTTACAGGAAAGGCATAGCATCTGTGTTTTGGTGTTGTATGTAATCAAACTTAATCTAAAGCTGATGACCCCATGATGTGATCATTGCACATAATTCAGTATCACTGGAAAGATAGTAAAGTGGTTGCTGTATTTTGCACCTAATATTTTGTAAGTGCTATATGCTGCCTGAGGAAACAACTTAAATGGTGTCCTTCTCCTCCGTTATACAAAGTACTCAATCATTTCTATATGGATTTTGTGCAATGTAATAACATATACAATACATACAAAATCTACCAACAAGATACCCGATTTATTGAAACATTTGAATTTAGAATATTTTCTAAACATTCATTTTGCTCCCTACAACAGCTACATGAAGTTGCACATTTACTCTAAGTGGGGTCACTCTTCATCTTATAAGGACACCTACTATTGGGTGTCTCACGCAACTGGCCTGGTTCCACAGCATTTGTGGTCCAATGCAACCCTGTCCCTGACAATAATTCAATCGAAATAGACCAAATCTTTATTGGACATGTTGGCAAATGCATTTGGAAGTTGACCGCATAATCCACTATAGGCCAGTCTATCTTCCAACCACACTAAAAGTCCTTTACGACATTAGAAGTTATTCAAATGTTTTGTCCTACCTGGATAGCCAGATCTTGCCCATTTTAACCACTTATATCTATGGCCAAATTGGATCCTGATTCAGCCATTCAGGTCTGTGTGTAGCCAGTATAAGTAAACAAGTTGTGCTTGTTGAAAAATCTCTTGGCACTACCAAGAGGAATGATCAAGCATCTCTAAGATATGATAGCATCCTTGTTTTACTCAAACAAAAGACTGTTAGAACTCAGGTCTGCAGTACATCTGTGCTACCAGAGGTGCTGCTCTTGTACCTGGACAGTTTCTCCTTGCCTGCAAGGTGTTAAGCCCTCGTCATCTGATCTAGATTGTGGGCACCTGTGTCTGGCTTTTATTAGACTGCCTATTCCTACAGATTGGTGCCAGTTCATTTGCCTTTGTCTTTGTTGCTGCTGGTATCGCTGTAAAACTCGTATTTGGATCCTGACTTCTCCCTGGCTTTTGACTCCTGCTTTGCTCCAACGTTATGTACCTTTTCTAGTGACCCAGACCCCAGCTACGTTTCACCTTGCTTCTGCTTATTTCCTGGTATTATGGACCATTCAGCTTCGGATCCCTGGCCTGCCCGACCCTCCTTTTGCCTGATTCTCTCATGAATAATCCAGTGCCTCGTGCCTCCTAGTTAACTTGTGTCTTTTGCCTTGTGGCTAACCTGTGCCTCGTGCCTACTGACTAAACCTAGTAACTTGAATCTAAACGTCACCATATGTACGTGGTAATCCAGTCTTCTGTTAAATCTGTTATACCTGGACATCAGTCTTTCCTGCTTCAGCTTCCCAGCTAACCTGGTTACCCTGACACCGGCAGCTGCAATTTCATCATTTACTGCGCCTATTTATTACCCATGTGATTCTTGTATATAATAAAAACACTCTGTTTTCAAGTGCAACTGTTGTCCCTGGTTCTCATGCTGGGAACCCTAACAAAGAGCCATGCAAAAAGTATGTTATTTTCTAACTAAGTTATTTTTCGGTATTTGAGCTGTTGTTTTATCTAATTAGATATGTAATTTTTTTCATCCTCAATGATAAAAAAAAAGTGCATTTACCTTTTATAAACTATTAATTACCAAAAACGACTCATTAATAATATTCTGTGGATAATAATTACACAATTTGTTTTTTACTTTTCTTGTGATCCTACCACTTCAACTCTGATAACATCATCACTGTATAGCTTGAAAGTTTTGCTTTGTTGCTTTTAACATGATACTCCCTCCCACAATGCCCTGGGGGTAATTCCACCCTACAAAAATACAGACAAAGGCAGACAGACACAGACAGAGGAACAGATGAGAGAGATATTGTTAGCAGACAGTGAGAAACTGAAACTATTCCTCAATGTAAATAAGAACTCATGATGCAGAATTTTGCTTAATCACTTAATTGGTTTACTTGCACAAAGTCAAAATAACTCATACAAGTTCTTGCAAAACTATAATGTTTATATTACATGACATTCAATTACCCGGGCTTGCACTTTTTGATAAATAAGTAACATGTATTGGATACAGTTATATGTTTGGTAAAGTGCATATTTTTTAGCATGTCAACTGTTGACCATGACCAGATTTTCTGTGCTCCCCTGGGGCGAGTTTAGACTGTACAAAGCATTTTACGTACATAAGCACAGTTTCTGTGTGCATAGACATCAAGAAACACTGTATAATTATATAGATATTTATGTGAGTTACTTCAGTTTTCTGCAATTGTGTAAAAAAAAGAACTGTTTCCCCCTTTACATTTAAACTGGAAAAATAAAATATAATTTCCCAGTACAAACTGTGTAATGTAAGAGCAACTTCCACCTTGCACAACTGTTGATTTACCCTGAATTTTCTGCCATTGGAAAAAAAAAAATTTGAAAACTTTGCAATAACACATATGCTTATTGTACAGAATTCAGTTTAAGTGCAAGAATTCAAGCTATTCAACTGTACATATGTCAGTGACTGTTTCACCACGTGAAGAAGCATTTCAGATTTTTTAATTTATTTGGCAAACATTGCTGGTAAAAGTTGTCCCATTCTGCCAATAAAAATGGGTAAAAACACACAAATCATCATCATCAATTTATATAACACCACTAATTCTGCATCGCTGCGCTGTACAGAGAACTCACTTACATCAGTCCCTGCCCCATTGGGGGGGGGCTGACAGTCTAAGTTTCCTCACATACACAGACAGAGAGACTATGGTCAATTTGAAAGCAGCTAATTAACTTACTAGTATGTTTATGGATTATGGGTGGAATCCCGAGCACACACGGGGAGAACATACAAACTCCACACAAAACCACCGTGCTGCCCACAAATCATCATAATCATTTATTTATTTATATATATTTATATAATACAAATAAAATATTTCAACAGTGAAGTCTTTGCCAGTAGTCAAATGGTTTGCTTAAAAAATATTTTATTTCTGCCCATAATCTGCAATATATTTACTAACGAAACAGAGCATAACCTTTAGGTTTGTAAACCTGGGAAAATAGTTTGTCTTGATTAAATTCCAAATAGCTGTAGTCCTGTTGCCGGGCCACACACAGTGACAACTTTTACTAAATATTGTTTTACGCATACAGTATAATAGCCTGTTCATTTTTTAATAAAAGACGCATTATTATTTGATTTTAAATTACTATATTGATTATTTAAAACTATTCTTCTTCACCACACTGTTAATGTTTACTAAAGCAAGATTAAAAAAAAACATTAATGATCAAAAGGGGTTTAAAATTTTAAATGATACAATATTTAATGATAAGTACTCATTTCAGATGTTTGACGGAAATGTATGAAAATATATATATGTAGTAACATAGACAAAGAAAAAAATAAACCACATTAAAATGTGTGTAGTATGAAGATACATAACCATCTCAGGCCCAAATCAGTGATCTGCTCGGTTATTTCCTCAAGTATGATCTTTTGCATTTGACTTGCACAATTGATGCCTTGATTTGGATGATGAGTTCACTGACTGAAGCAAAGTAACTTAAGGTACTGACCATCATAACAATATGCAGTTTTGCTAGAAGTAAATAAAAGTGTGCTCATCGAGTATTACCAGTGTTCCTAGTCATTTGCATTTTCAGTTACTTACGACAAATTTTATGGCAAAATGTTGAAAATCCCACAAATCTCAAACTTTGACAAAATGTTTTGCTCATCTTCAGTTCTTTTAGAAACCAAGAGTTAATATCAACTGCCAATTTTCATGATTAGCCATCTCATTAGCCAAATGCAAATTTTGCTTGCTTCTTGAAAAATTATTATCTAAAGATATTGGGTGTAGACACGAACAGGGGTTGCTATGTGCTAAATAATAGTCCTAGATATTGCTATTTGCTATTTCAGGGTTTCGGAATCATTCACACACAAAAGTCTCCTCGAGTTTTCCTCTATATCACATTGCTAACATATAAAACAGAGGGACAAAGTATAATGTTTATATTGTCTGCAGTTACTATAATTTACCACAGTCATAGTGAACTAGAAAGAATGAAGGACAAATAGCATATAAAATAAAACTAGATGCAGAGGCAAATAAAATGTAAATTAGAAACAAAATAGATTACAAATTCAGAAGAGTTAGAATAATTTAATCCACAATACTTTGCTAATGAAGAACCAACATCTGCTTTTGGCAGCCTTTGTTTAAGCCTTCCCCAACTTGAATATTAAACAGGGAAAAGTAGACATATGCATCAGTCCATCCCTCTACACCCTCCATACATTTAAAAATGATGCATGCATAAGACGCATCCACATCATTGTCATTATGTAATATCCCCATTTCAAACTCTCTCTTTCCACTGTACAAAATAAAATGGTGAGCCCATAAATATTCAGCTGGAGACAACTGTCAGACTACCATGTAATACAAATGTATTGCCTAATAGATTGTCAGGGGCGCACCTAGGGGGGGGGGGGTTTCCAAGTCCCCAGAAACCCCTGTCCTCCCTGGGGTGCTGGATGCTTGTAGTGACTGGATCCTGGATCGCTTCCCCTGCTGTATGTACACAGCACTCTATGACCTGCAGTTTGGCCACGCCCTTTCCTCCCACCTGGCCCGGCAAGTGTGTGATGCCGGAGGCAGAAGAAGAAGGTAAGAGAGTCTGTGTGTTTGACCCAGTGTGTGTTTATGTATGTGTGACTTTGTGCTTGTCTGTGTATGTGACAGTTTACATGTCTGTGTGTTTGATCCTGTGTGTGTTTGTGTATGTGTGACTCTCTGCTTGTCTATGTATGTGACAGTTTACTTGTGTGTGTTTGTGTATGTGTGACTCTTGCTTGTCTGTGTATGTGACAGTTTACATGTCTGTGTGTTTGACCCTCTGTGTGTTTGCGAGTGTGATCCTATCCTGCCTAAATTGGGACAGATAGGAGATATACATTTGTGATATAGTCTGACTATTCTAGTTAAATAATAACCATCTGAAACAAGCCACAAAACTTTATAAATTTCTAATCAGCTTGTGCTAAAAAGCCATTTCATCATTTTTTCCATGAGGCAGCAAACACTGAATATCATTACATTAGCATACAAATCACCTAAAAGTACCGTACATACAGACCACCTATTCTGAGTAACAATACAGTATAACAATTGACCATGTCTGAAGAATTCATCTTGTGTGATACAGCAATGATAAACAAACAAGCTTACTTAAGAATACACATTAAGCAGGTTTGTTACTATAGGTACATATACAGCACATGACATTTATGTTAAAGAGCAATGTTGTAAAGCGTACAGGAGTGCGCTGGGATGTGTTTAGTTTCAAGAATGATTCTCTGTACACAGCATTTATGCTTAACAGCATAGAAGCATTTAGTTGTATGTATAACCGGAATAATCTACAATAATCTTTCAGGATGTATAATGTTTGGCCACATTCACTATGACTGCAGTGTGTCACTTTGCTTATCATTTATTGTATCATTTACCATCCACTTAACCCCTCATCTACTCTGCTCGTTCTCCCCTCTCTCCCCTGGCCCCTCTTTTCTCTTCCCCTTGCTTCACTGGCTCCCATTTGTGCCTGATTTTGTTCACCCTCCCTTAGGGTGTAAGCTTGTATGAGCTATTAAAGTAATTCTATCATTTTCAAATAAGCATTGCATAAGCGATTGTATTGTGTTTTCAAAGCACAAAGTAATTTATTTTAGCAGATGTAAAATTTAGCAGTTCAATACATAATTATAATACAGTACAGCCAATACCAAAAGAAACATACATACCGCGCCCGCATGTGCTCGCTAAGCTGCGCTCCCACTGGTACCATCGGACAGTACTTCACTCCAGAATACTGTGGTCAGAGAAGACTGAGGCCAGTGCCGGTGAGAGCTGTATTATATATACTCAGTGTTACAGTGAAAACAATGCAGATGGTGTGGCTTGCTTCTATTTGTCCAGGTATCAGGAAGGTCCAGAGTACTGCAGGTCATAGGCCAGTTCAAACCAAAATATCCAAAGCTGGGGGTCATCTATCCAGGGGTTGTACTCTGACTTTTCCCGCCAAGACTCCAGTTTCAACTAGTCTATTAGCATATTATAGTCAGTATTTATTTAAACATTTATTCCCTAACATCGCTAACTAGAGTATGCAATGTGTGATCTCTTCGGCGAAGCAACCGGACAATGCTGATGAATAGGGGATTAAAATGATACCAGTCATGACACGTTTCCTGTAACCTGAACCTTAAATAACACTAAAGTGTACATATAATCATAATATATAAACTAATAATAAACTAAATACTATCTGCTCACAAATCACTGTGGAATGGAATCAATATAAATATGAAATATATAAATAACTAAATGTTGTAGTGCGAGTGTGTGCGTGCGTATTTTACCGCGTGATCGCACCATTCCACGTGAAGCATGGCATACTGAGTGCAATCGCACGATAATTCAATATTAACCAATATACTATCGTTCATCCAATTATACGACTTCGACAAGCCATTAGTCAATAAAGTTTAAAGCCTGAATGATGCCTCTCCTTTAGGCTTGGCTGAATGTTATAGAAGAGCTATACCTTATTTTCTACACTGTATAACTCCCTGATGGATTTGTTAAAATAAACTTGCCCTCTAACTGTGTTCAGAGGACTCCTGAGTGTCAAGTGACATTTGAAAGGTCAAACAGGTACTTTGTAAGGGCCTTGTCTTTAGGACTCCAAATTCCAGCTAAAAGTTTGTCCTCCAAACCAATGCCTTGTGGGGCTTGGGGTAGTCTTGAATCAGATCCTTGAGAATTCAACCGAATTTAGAGTATCCGAGTACCGAGCCGAGTACGCTCGGTACTCTCCCGCCCATTCGGTTTCAAAATCGAGGCAAAACGTCATCGTGACGTATTCGTTTTTCTGAGCTCGGATCTCGGGAGATTTAAAAACCATAAATACCAGCCTCCACAGCAATACATCGCCATTTGACCGGGAGAGAGCAGGGTTAGGTCACACTGGCTATATCAGCGCAGGGACAGTGATTGATTATATTAAACAGCATTGAAAGCTTAATACCAGATTGTTACAGCAGTAAGAGGAGAAGAGAGGAGGGATTTTTGTTCCGTTTCTGGCACTCCAAGTGCTATTGGGGTGTCCCCCGTTATTTTGCAGAAATTTATCTGGCTGTGAAAAAATAACATTATTGCAGCACTTTAATAAGAAATATATTTATATATTTAGCACTTCCATTTGCTTTTGGGGTGTCCCCCATTATTTTGCAGAAATTTATCTGGCTGTGAAAAAAGAACTATATTGCAGCACTTTAATAAGAAATATATTTATATATTTAGCAGTTCCATTTGCTTTTGGGGTGTCCCCCATTATTTTGCAGAAACTTATCTGGCTGTAAAAAAAATAACTATATTGCAGCACTTTAATAAGAAATATATTTATATATCTAGCACCTCCATTTGCTTTTGGGGTGTCCCCCATTCTTTTGCAGAAATTTATCTGGCTGTGAAAAAAGAACTATATTGCAGCACTTTAATAAGAAATATATTTATATATTTAGCAGTTCAATTTGCTTTTGGGGTGTCCTGCATTCTTTTGCAGAAATTTTTCTGGCTGTGAAAAAAGAACTATATTGCATCACTTTAATAAGAAATATATTTATATATTTAGCAGTTCCATTTGCTTTTGGGATGTCCCCCATTATTTTTCAGAAATTTATCTGGCTGTGAAAAAAGAACTATATTGCAGCACTTTAATAAGAAATATATTTATATATTTAGCAGTTCCCTTTGCTTTTGGGGTGTCCACCATTATTTTGCAGAAATGTATCTGGCTGTGAAAAAAGAACTATATTGCAGCACTTTAATAAGAATTATATTTATATATTTAGCAGTACCATTTGCTTTTGGGGTGTCCCCCATTTTTTTGCAGAAATTTATCTGGCTGTGAAAAAAGAACTATATTGCAGCACTTTAATAAGAAATATATTTATATATTTAGCAGTTCCATTTGCTTTTGAGGTGTCCCCCATTATTTTGCAGAAATTTATCTGGCTGTTTTGAACTATATTGCAGCAGTGTCAGAAACAATTTGTAGCACTACAAATGCTTTGGGCTCAGAATGGATTCAAAGCAGTCCACATATGAGCAAAATGAACAACCAGGTTCTGTCACCAGTCCTGATGGTAGTGTTCCTAGTATATCATCTGGGAAAGGCAATGTCAAACTACACCGCCCTTTGAAATCATCCAAAAAAACACACACCAAAATTTTTTTTATGGTGTTGGAGCGAAAACAAAGTCTAACTGAGGAAAAGTTAACTGCCGATAAAAAAAAAATTGCCAACATGCCATTCTACACATGCAGTGGCAAAAAAAGAATGAGGCCTTCGTCTTTCTCTATTAGTGGCAGATCCAAAAATGTTACCGAGCCTACAAGTGGTGCACAACTACTGTTACGCGTCAAAGCCGAGCTGCAAGATAACAGTAAGGCATTGGAGGATAATGTTTGCTCTGAATCAGAAATGACACCAATCCCTGTGGAGAATCCATCCAACAGTGGTATGTCTAATCGTGAGCATTCTGTTAGTGTACCCATAAAGGGGGGCCCTTTCAGCAGTTCTGCTGATGTGTGCCTGAACAGCCCGAGTGTAGCCGGTGATACACCCTTTGAGAATGCCACTTTGGAATTAGAGGAGGATGAGGGGTAGATTTGTGTAGGCAACAAGGGCGCTAATGAGGATGTTGATGAGGATGAGGTTGTTTGTGTAAGTCCTGCACCAGTGGCAGCAGTTCTGGCACGTGACAAGAAAAAGGCCATTGTCATGCCTGGGCATAAAACAAAAAAATCCACTTCTTATGTGTGGAATTATTTCTACCCAAATCCAGACAACAATTGTCTAGCCATTTGTAGTATATGTCAAGCCACAGTCAGTCGAGGGAGGGACCTTAACCATCTTGGAACCTCGTCTATGTTACGCCATTTAACTAGAGTTCATGGCAAAGTGTTGGGAAATGCTGAAAGTTCTTCCAAAAACAAAATAGCACTCCATCATCAGCTAAGACCTCTGGTCACCGACATCCCGACGGCTACAAAATACACCCACCACACCATCCTCATCAATATCCTCAGTAGCGCTCGGAGTTAGCCCTGCATCCCACTTATTAAGGCTGGATGAATCCTGCACTCTAATTGATTCCTCTGAAGAAAGCGTAAGTCCCACTGCTGCTGCTGTTGCTGCTGCTGGGGGTGAATCGTCAGCCCAGAGGCAGGTCAAGAAAATGAGCAGTCCTACATTTCAGCAATTAACTGTGAAACAATCATTTGCTAGGGGAAGCAAATATGACAGCAGTCACCCAGTCACCAAGCGAATCACAGACCCCATAGCTGCAATGTTAGTGTTAGATCTGCGTCCAATCTCCACAATAAGAGCAGCTGGTTTTTCACAGTTAATTGAGGTTTTGTGTCCGCGTTACAGAATTCCATCACGACACCATTTTTCCAGTAAAGCTATTCCACAACTATACCAAAAAGTGTGTAAAAATGTAGAGATTGCGCTGAAAAATGCCATTCTGCCCACTGTCCACTTAACCACAGATATGTGGACAAGTGGAAGTGGCCAAACCAAAGACTATATGACTGTGACATCCCACTGGGTTGGTCATTCACCTTCACCAGCAGGAACAGCAACAGCATGTACACCACTACGTAACCTTTGTCACAGGCAGGCCACTCTTTGTATCACCGGCTTCACTAACAGGCATACAGCTGACAATTTGTTACGCAAAAAAAAAGAGATGTGATTGATTCATGGCTTATACCACTTGGACTCTCCCCAGGATATGTCATTTCTGATAACGCCAACAATAAAGTGCGAGCATTACAGCTGGGTGATTTCCAGCACATTCCCTGTTCTGCTTACACCATCAACTTGATGGTGCAGAGCTTCCTACGAAATAACCGTGAGGTGCAGGAGATGCTTTCGGTGGCCCGTAAACCTTCAGGCCATTTCAGGAATTCAGCCACAGCATGTAGGAGATTACAGCAGCTCCAAGAGCAGTTTAACTTGCCCTGCCACCAACTTAAGCAAGAGGTGGTAACTAGGTGGAATGCCACCCTGTACATGCTTCAGAGGATGGAGGAACAGCGCAAAGCCATCCAAGCATATTGCACAAGCCATGACATTGGGAAAGGAGGGGGGATGTATTTCAGTCTTGCACAGTGGGGAATCCTTTCAGTGCTGTGCAAGGTGCTGAAACCATTTGAAGTTGTGACGTGTGAGGTGAGTGCAGACTCTGCTAGTTTGAGCCAAGTTATTCCTTTAATTAATCTATTGGAAAAGCAGCTTGAGAAACTGAAGGAGGAGCTATGTTGGCCTTGTCGATCAAGTACTTCATTTGCTTCACAATGATCCTCCGGTTATTAAGATCTTGAACTCGGATCAGTACGTTTTGGCCACTGTGCTTGATCCAAGGTTTAAGACCTACATTGAGTCTTTACTTGTAAATGAGCGAGATGTGAACTGTTGCAAGGAGCTATTGCTCAGCAAGTTGGCCGCTGAACTGGGCCTCGGCTTGACGACGTGTCCTCCTTCACTTTCTCAAGCTGCTGCTGCTCACAAAAAATTTAATTTCCAAAAAAGAAGCAGGAAAGACGCAGGGTGCAGACCAGAACAATTTAACATCTGGGCTGGTTTGAAGGATTTTTCTAAAAAATGTGTCACCTTGCCCATAACTCCATCCAATACGAGTATAAACATGCAAAGGATGGTGGAGGATTATTTTCAAGAGGTAATTGATATGGAAATTTCAGACAGTCCCTTTCCTTACTGGTAGGAAAAGCAGGCCATTTGGAAACCCATCTACAAACTTGCTTTGCAATACTTAAGCTGCCCACCCTCCAGTGTGTACTCTGAACGAGTATTCAGTACAGCAGGGAACTTAGTGATTGCCGTAGAAGGTTACTTTCAAAAAATGTGGAGAAAATGATGTTTATAAAAATTAACTACATCTTCCATGAGGAAGGCCTTCACCATCCAAAACATCCAAGCACTGACTGTTCTCTAATGGCGGATTCAAGCGGCGATGAATTGATAGTCTGTGATGATGACTTACACACTGATGAGGTTGAGGATGAAGATCCAGATGATGACGATAACATCTTTTTAAAACTTTCTATTTAAGTCTAGGGTGCAATCTACCCCCAAAGAGGAAAGGGACTTGGGGCATTTCCATATCACGTACCATCTTGAAAGGTTGCTGTTTTGGCAATTTATCATTATGGGCAGGGTGTCATACACACACTGACCCCAAACTGCCTTTGTCCATTTCAAATAATATTGTACAGTCTATAACGGCTGATTTTTTTTTGTTTTCTACAACTGGAGGGGGGCCTATAGAGACAGAAACCAAACTGCCTTTGTCCATTTCTTTACATATTTAACTATAAGTGTAGGGTGTTATATATACCCAAAGACGATGGCTGCATTGCCAATATACATAGATGGAGAGGAAGATAATCTGGTTTGTGTGTAGAATTAATGAAGGCCTACCTACCAGGAATTAAACAGTTTTTTGGATAATTTATTAGCTTTACAATTACCTTACTTATCCAAGAAACAGGTGGGGCACTAAATTTGGTTATTTTATGCCCAAAAACATTGATTTTCCAACAAAATAGCAAAACAGAACCAAACAAAACCAAAACCAAAACACGCAATGGCGGTTTTGCAAAACCAAAACACGATGGTAATCCAGATGCAAAACCGAATGCAAAAACAAAACACGGGGGTCAGTGACTATCTCTAATTTTAACGCTATATTAATAAAGGTTATATCTTAAAAAATATATATTTTGCATAGGACTGGAGTGCTCTTCTGCCCAACTTTCTTTTTTCCCCTTTATGCATTATACATGTTGTTAGAGGCAACCTTTCACTATTGATACACATTACTCTAGACAATGTGAATAGTGAGGGTTGTCCACAACCTAGTACGGGGCTAATCTATTTTTGTTTGCTAACAGGGAACAGCACAGAGTGGATATGTACAGTTTACAGAAAGCATATATATTAAAGGCGGTATTGCTGGAATGAAAGGCATTGCAACAGTCTGGAGACTGAATAGGAGTTTAGTGGCAAGAAGGAAGGCAGACCACAAGAGGATTATATAATAAAGAATGGTCAACAGTAGCCAGGATTAGTACACAGTAAGGCAATAAGGCAAAGGGTTCAGGCAGAAGCATAGTTGTGGACAATCTGAGGCCAGTATACGAGTAGTAGTTAACTTGAGGCAGAATGCATCAACAGGAACAGGAACTAGATATAGCGAATAGCGGTAACTCTAAACGGCCCCTGCCCCCCGGCCCAGCCCACCCCTGGCAGGCAGATACAAGACACTGCAGGATACGCACAGTGCATATGTGCAAGTCCTATCATGCATATGCAAGTCCCATCAGAACTCACAGATAAGAAATAAAAGAAATCAACACATTAACAGCTGTATATTTAATATATATTTAATAATGAAAAAAACATTAAAAAAAGAAAAAGTTATTGAAATACTGAAAATCAGGATATTATTGATGCCCACTGTACATAAAATTCATTTTTACAGTTGTTCCTGATTGCAAACACATGTTTTAGCATACATATGTGTCCGTCATCATTATCAATCAACACTTACACCTGCCCTGTAACTGGTACAAGCTGAAAATTACATACCTAAGAGATTGCCAGAGCTTGAATCAGACGGATGTGCGTTCGCTTAACCTTGGCACGCCCTTACTGTACATTAAATACGTGCATAAGCTCCTTCCCTCTTCCATTCTGCTCTTGAAATCATAGGTTGTCGGAAATGCCCATTGTGCTCGAAGAATAATTGGATGCACTTGCATTTACTGGAATATATTCTGTTTATGAGCAAGCACTGAGTAATTTTACACAAAATATATCATGTATCAGCATTTATATACCTTAATGAATCAGGCCCTTTGTCTCATGTCTCCCAACTCGTTGTCCTTCCCTCTGTCCCTATTTTGTCTGACTTGTATATATGCTATGTGATTTGTTCTGTTAATTGCATCCGTGCATTTATTATTCTGCTTATCTGTACCTGTTGTTTTTATCTGTAAGTACATATGTAATTTTGTTGTATGTTCTCTGTATGGCACTGTGAAAGCCTTGTGGTGCCTTATAAATAAAGGATAATAATAATAATTTCTTTCCCAAAAGGGAATGGATTGGTGCTGTTCAGATACTGTAAGTGGTGTCAGCCATCCAATCAATATCAACTCTACAGTCCAGGGCAAACAAAGGCCACCTTTGCCCACACCATTGATCCACCACACCCATATTTACCAATACAATGCCTCCAATTGGCCCATCCATAACCTGAGAATATGGGCTGTCTTACAAAAATCAGGGCGAGAGATGTATGAACTAACACTTTAGCTGTGTATTGACCAATTAAAAATGTTTCATTTCTTCGATTTGCTGATTCTTTGATTCACTGCTTGCTACAGCTTGGTTCTACCTTTTTCGTTTTTCTTTTCTTAAACATCTTTAGATACATATTTACACAAATAAATAGAAAGACAAACTGTTTATTTTACTGTCGTAAAACATAAAGAACAACTGGTGTGCAGAAATGCAATATTATTGGCATGTACAAATGTATTGTCACCTCTTTGAACAGGCAGGGAAATCTCCAAACTTAGCCTGCTGCTCATTAGTTATACAGATGTGGTTGATTACACAAATTTAAGACAGCTGTTGCATAAAACTATAAAACTTAGTTTATTTGATGCACATTGTTCCTGTTTCTCGTAAGCCACAGCCTTAGCTGACTCATACATATTCTTTTGGGAATATTGTCTACTGTACATTTTGCTTTTGAAAATCATTTTCATTTTATCAGGAGCAATTACACCCTCCCATTCCCGACTTTAGCTTTTACCTGCCGTACTACAAAAAGAAACAGTGACAGTGGAATTCTATGTTTGTGAAGCAGACTATCACAAAGCAGATGCTAATAGGTTGCTGCTAGTTATTACAGGAAGCAATGTCAAAGCATTTACTAACCTACCAGAGAAGAATACTGTGTGTTGTTAATGAAAACAAATCATAACCATTTCTCATATCCATTGCCCTGTGTATTATAAACCAAGGTGTGCAATCTATGGTTTGTGATCCCACGCTCTCCCACCTACCAAGGGGACGGATGCATTCCTATCTCTAGCAGTGCACACCCGTCACTTAGCAACAGGACTGAACTCCCCAGTATAATGGAGAAGCAAGCGTGTTGCTATGTAACAGGACGCATATTCTATGTTCTCTGTCGACATTTTAACTATGGCAATATAATAAATATGTTGACATTCTGTTTGTCAACAGTATGGTGTCGCTATTCTGAATGGCAAAATTTTCATTGTAGCCATATCGTACCCAACCCTTATAGGAAGACTCGGGCACTGCTCCAGTGCTAGAGTACTGGATCACATATTTGTGGTCTGGTCTTGGTTTCTGTGTGCCAACAATATTAAAGTCATTTTATCGCTAACCAATAAAACATTGTCCAATGCGATTGCTGTGGTTCCAAAGCACAAAGATATTTAATTGCAAAATATAGCAGGATTTACAGCACGCCATTATTACTCATTAAAGATGTTACAATAAAGCAGAAAAGTATAAAAACACTGAATACATTATATTTTCCTTATAGTGCTTCAACCAGGCCCAGGGAATACAGTCATGGCTCACAGAGAGTAAGTCTTAGCTGGTAAAGCAGCTTGATAGTATCCAGTTTCAGTATAGAGAAAAACTACTGATAATGTCATTGCATGTTTCCATTGGTTCAGGATTCAGGACAGTCCAGTATAATACAGTTCACAGGTCAGTTCAAATGATGCCATCCAAGGATGGGGGTCAGTTCTCCAACAGATGCATACTAATCTTCCAACCTGAAAGCTGGTTCCAATTGGTCTATTTGCATTACACACACAATACTATTCTGATCATTTATACCCTATAATCCATAACTCGCATACCCAAGGTGCGATCTCTTAACCGATAGAAACGAACGCTTTTAACATTATTATATTTAACTATAAATCCTACTAAATGTGACTATAAATGACTGTGTGTTGGACCTATTCTAAGGTGAACTATTTACAAGAGAATGTGTGAGTGTAAGTGTATGTGTGTGTTATTTATCCATGCGATTGCATTATAAAACGTGGCATACTAATCGCAATCGAACAGTAAAACGACAGAGAAAGTCAAAAGTATTTTCAAAAGGTAACAGGTATAAGAGGTGGCTTAGGAGTGAGGGAGGACTATTGGACAAAGCTACCGGCCACTCCAATCTAGTTTCAACCATCATTCTATTCAATTTGTTCTAGCTAGTACCGTTTGCTCTATTTTCCCACTGGTTTGTGGCTGATCAAAAGTATGCAACTGCTCATACATTATACCCATTATCTAAAAGCTATTACCAGTAAGAATGAATACCCCTATCACCATCTATATAACTCTAGGGCTACCATATCTACTAACAAAAATCTTGAATATGACAGAGCAATATTAGAAACATTTCAATAAACCTTTACCCAGATATATTTCATCAGTACACCAGTACATACTTGAGAATCCTTCAAGGTGGCAATTGGATAAAGTTAATTTGTTTTACCTGAAAAAAGTCCATCTTTAGGAGGGTTATGGGATGGCTCTAATGGTATTGTCTTCCTGAAATTTTCTCTCAGTAAAGTAAGGCAGGACATTGCCTTTCTACTAGCTTGAGAAGAGACGTCTGATACATACCAGTATGCTCTTACCAGCTTACACATACCTTCTTTACCCAGCTGAGTCAGACCACCTGCTGCTTCAGCTTGGCCTGGAAGATACACTGTGGGAGCCACAGGCCTACCTTGTTCATCTCTCCAGGGTCCAGAGGACTCCTGATCACATCCCTTCACTTTTCAGACCACTTTTTCCTCAGGTAACACAAATCTCATATATTAACTAATTCATGTGTGTTTACAATTTAAAAACAAAACAAAAAACAAAACATTGATTTGTCGGTTGTCATGTTAAAACCTGCTGCCCACTTGACAGCTATGTCCGCCCTGTTATTAAAGTCATGTACAGTCATGTGTGTAAGCTTTAACTTAAATAACAGCTACTTCAGATGGTAATTGTGTCACTGTCACAAGTCCTTCATGTGTCCTAATGTGAGTGTTCTAGTCATATACTGCTATTGTCATAAAAGTTCCTCAGTCGCCTCAACGTCACCCCTTATCCTAGGAAAATACTGAAAACCAATGTATATCAATTGATTTACCCTCTGCCACCTCGCATGCCATTCTCAATCCCAAAAGTTCAGCTACTGGGCTAAGTGAGGAGGGCAAAAGGGGTACATTTTTCTAGCACCTTCGTTAATTATAACAATGTCCAGTACATGTCTATCTAAGTATGAAAAAAATATTTTCTAAAGGGTTTCACTCATGTCAAGTCTTGTGGCAAAAATCTTGCTCAAATGTTCCACACAGAGATGCATATCTGTATGTCTACCTAATTCACCTTCAACTAGTCTCCTGTCCCTGTCCTTCCACCCTTTGTGCGTCTAGAGGCACACTTTGTACAATTTGTTCAGGAGACATATGTAGTTTAGGCGGAACTTAGGAGAGCAGATACCACATGCAATCTTTTAAACTAATCATATTTCCACTACAAAATTCCTGCTTAAAATCAGCAGTTTCTATAACCATAAAAACCAACCCTTAGCTACTTCCATAGTTCAAAAATGTCTTAGTCCCGTAGGTGAGACAATAACTCGAGTATTGGACCTTTAGGACAGTGTCTATATATTTTGTATCTCTTTATAAGAAAAGAATGAGATTCTGACAGTTAGAAATGTAAAGAAATAAAACAGCAAAGAAAAAGAATAATACTGAAGTGACTTGCAGAACAATAAAAAAGCAGAAAAGCAGAGAACGAGATTTACAGTAAAATGTCAGCTGGTTTGGGCACTATGGGGAAATGGCTCTACTATTCCACTAAACCCCTTAGTTATTAACTAATCTATGACCCCTCCCCCATTCTTATTAAGTTTAACAGGGAGTTACATCACCCATCCAATCCAGTGTCGTCCATCATTACCTCATATGGAACTTGGTATCTATGATCACAATAACTATAAAACCTTGCGATGATAACTATAATAGAGAAGTGCAAAATTAACTGTGACGCATACTCTGTATCTCCCATGTGTGTCTTTCTGGAATACATAAACAACATTAGAAGCAGAGTTTATGCACACTTCATTTTAAATAATAAATCTCAACCAAATAAGTTATCATAGGCCACTGCAGTTAGAAGAAAGAGTGTTACAAAGACCCATTGTTAACTTGTCCTTTTAAGGGAAAATTTTGTATTTCTCCTGCAATCCCCATAATTACTAAATCTAAATATTTCTTTGGCTGTCTTTATCTACAACAAGGAAGAACAAAACAAAGTTAGTATCAAATAACAAAGAAAAATAAACATTTTAATTTCTTTACTTTCAAACCTTATCATCAACCAGCGACAGGAAAGTAAACACAAGACAACAGAAAACAAACACACAAAAACAAAAAAGAACAAAACAAAACACATATAAAAACACTCAGGGGTAAATGTATGAACCTCTGGATTCTTCATCTCCGGCGGGTTCAGCGTCTTCAGCGCTTAAATTTAAAGCGGCGCTGCCTTGTAAAGGGCAACTTCCCTTTACAAGGCAGCGCTGCTTTAAATTTAAGCGCTGAAGACGCTGAACTCGCCGGAGATGAAGAATCCGGAGGTTCATACATTTACCCCCTAGCCTGCTTTCATTCCTTGGTGACCATTCTATTGGAAAAATTCCCTTAGCAACAGTTATCTACAATCCTTCTATTGTTCTAAGGCTATATAGCTGAATTGCAGTCAGGGTCAATTAACAAAGACCATTTGTCTTGAGACAATGGATATCTCTCACCTATTGAACAGCATCTACATGTGACCTTATTTTTCCTTCTAGGATATCTGAATCTGAGCTATTACATAGACACAACAAATTTGTTTTGTACACTTCTTTTCCCTGGCTGCACTTTATGAATTGAATAAAAACAAAAGTTTCATCAGATTGTTTGAAAAACCGTTCTTGTTTTCTATAGCAGGGTTTTTTCCTAAATTCAAACACACACCATACACAAACACACAAAAAAAATATATACATTGAAGTTACTTTAAACCTGAATAGTTACACACTTAATACAATTTATCAGTTACATTTTCTATTTTTATTAAAAAAAAAAAAAATATTTGGTTTTATACTTTCCTGCTTTGCGCACGATTCTCTGTGCTCAGCAACACCCTTTTCCAATACACACGCTATCCTGCTACATGCTGCCTTTACTATTGCCACAGTTTAAACAGTCAGCTTAATTCTCAGTTTTCACAAATATTTTTTAATCTAATTTTTACTCAGTCCCTCTTGAAAATTATTACAAACCATGAGAAAGGGTATCACACATTCATCGGTCATCTTGACCCACTGATCACAGTATACCATTGTATGCTTATCTTTACTGTATGCCAATACATACATAACTTCACTGTATCCTTGACTTTACTGTAAACTTAAATTTACTGTATACTTACCTTCCAATCTCTACTCACAAACAAAGACCCTGTCGGGCCTGCTTTGATCTGTATGTCGCTCATATCGGCCATCTCCTTTGGCCTCCAGTACCACCTCTATGCTGATGATATCCAAATTTATCTTTCATCCCCTGACCTCTCCCCTTCCCTTCTGTCTCGTGTCTCCTCCTGTCTCTCGACCATTTCATCTTGGATGTCCCAACGCTTCCTTAAACTCAATATTTCCAAGACCGAGCTTATAGTCTTCCCCCCTTACAGGACTCTCCCACCCCCCCCCTCTCTATTTCTGTTAATAACCCTACTCTCTTTTCTGTCCTCCAAGTCCGATGCCTTGGGGTCATCCTTGATTCCTCCCTCTCATTCAAGTCTCACATTCTGTCCCTCTCAAAATTCTGCTACTTCCACCTTTGGAATATATCTAAGATACATCCCTTTCTCACCACGGAAGCTACGAAAACCCTTGTTCACTCGCTTGTTATCTCTCGCCTTGACTACTGTAACCTCCTTCTCTCTGGCCTACCTAATTCTCGCCTTGACCCTCTTAAGTCTATCCTCAATGCTGCCGCCCCCCTCATTTTTCTCTCCGGCCGCTCTGTCTCTGCAGTCTCCCTCCAACAGTCACTACATTGGCTCCCCATACCCTACAGAATTAAAATTAAACTCCTCACCCTCAACTTTAAAGCTCTTAGTCAATCTTCCCCTCCCTACATCTCCAATCTCATTTCCACCTACACTCCTACCCCCCCCCCCTCCACTCTGCCTGTGACCGGCGCCTCACTACTTCACTGATCACCTACTCTCACTCTCGTCTTCAGGACTTTGCCTGGGCTGCTCCCCTGCTGTGGAACGATCTTCCACGTTCCATCAGGTTAGCATCTACTCTCAAAGGCTTCAAGCGTGCCCTTAAGACTCATTTCTTTATTCAAGTCTATCAGTCCTCCTCCTAACTTCCTTGTCCTGGCTCTCTCCCCCTGTTATTACCACCCTATTTGTGTCTCCCCCTTCCTTTAGGATGTAAGCTCTCATGAGCAGGGCCCGCTTTCCTTGTGTGCTCCTTCTACTATTCCATCACCCTCTGTACCTCTTTGCATGCTTCGCTAGCTCTGTTTTCCCTGTTTTCTTAAGCTTCTGCCTTCTTCTCACTGATTTCTACCATCCCTTTCACTATCTGTTCCAGAAATAATCTGTTTTGCTTTACCCTGTCACCTGTGTTTGTATATATTTTTGTATCATGTTGCGTCTTGGTTCTCTGTTTTCTGTCTATGTAATGTACGGCGCTGCGGACCCTTTGTGGCACCTTATAAGTCAAAGATAATAATAATAATAATAATAATAATAATAATAATAATCTCACACATTTGTTCAGCACCCATGTGAAAACGGAATTTTCCAAAGCTTGGCAATACAAAACTCCTTTGTGAAATTGTGGTGGCCGTGGACAAATTCTGTAAGCTGCGTCCACTCACTTTTCTCAACTGGGTACAACTTAACAATTCATGCAATGATAACCGTACACAGCGAGGACCCCTAATACAGAAACTGGGAGAACAGAAATATCAACCGTGCAATATTCTGCCTTTCCAGCACACCTGTTCGAGTACTTTAGAACTATGAAAACTGAATACTGAAGAATATCAGCCTTTTCAGTGAATTTCCTCTCCACCATCCACAATTTCACAACCATGTGCGTATGCCACACATGCAGGTACTAGTTATCTGCAAACGTATGCAATTACAATTGGGATTATGACGAAAAACCCCGTTTTCATATCACCGTATACCACGTATACTACCACAACGTAAATTTTTATACCCTGTCTTTTCGACAGAACATCTCAGAGGTCAATTTTTATACCCTGTCTTCTCAACAGAACCTCTCCAAAGGTAAATTTTTATGCCCTGTTTTCTCAAAAGAACCTTTGCCTTAACCAGTACTTTCACAATCACACAATTCACATACATATACACCTTTGTTTTCTGCGCAGAAAAATACTTTCCCAAAGGGTTGCAATAACTTCTCAGAGGTTTCAACAATTCATTGCACTATAAAATACAACAGGACTATCTATCAACACAACTGCTTAAACATGCAGCAACACAGGAAAGCACATGCGTACACTAAGCAACCAAACCAAGTTTAAATCGCAAAAATGGCATGAAAAAGAAAGTTGTTTTTTTTTTTGTCCCTAAGTTCTTACTAGCACCCCATAGATTACACAAAGCGGATATACGGTTTAGCAACACTGAATGATATAAAGGCATAGAAATATTTGCGTTCTCACCTGTATATGATGTCCCACCTTTTGTTGGTAAACCGAAATCCATAGGTTTTGTGAATCCTTGAGCAATGCAGCGCCTTTGCGAGACCCCAAATTATTAAAGTCATTTAATAGCTTACCAATAAAACATTGTCAATGCAATTGTTGTGGTTCCAAAGCACAAAGATATTTAATTGCAAAATATAGCAGGATTTACAGCAAGCTATTATTACGCATTAAAGATGTTACAATAAAGCAGGAAAGTATAAAAACATTGAATACATTACATTTTCCTTACAGTGCTTCAACCAGGCCCAGGGAATACAGTCATGGTCACATGTAGTCAGGATCAGAGAGTGAGTCTTAGCTGGTAAAGCAACTTGATAGAATCCAGTTTCAGTATAGAAAAAAACTACTGATGATGTCATGGCATGTTTGCATTGGTTCAGGATTCAGGACAATCCAGTATAATGCAGTTCACAGGTCAGTTGAAATGATGCCCTCCAAGGGTGGGGGTCAGCTCTCCAACAGCTGCATACTAATCTTCCTACCAAAAAGCTGGTTCAAATTGGTCTATTTTCATTACACACACATAACATTCTGATAATTTATTCCCTATAATCCATAACTCACATATGCAAGGTGCGATCTCTTAGCCGATAGAAACCATAGATAGATATCAAACATTATATGTTTCCTGCATCCTGAACCTTAGATCTCAATAAAATGCTTTTAACATTATTATATTTAACTATAAATCCTACTAAATGTGACTATAAACGACTGTGTATTGGACCTATTCTAAGGTGAACTATTTACAAGAGTATGTGTGAGTGTAAGTGTATGTGTGTGTTATTTATCCGTGCGATTGCATCGTAACACGTGGCATACTAATCGCAATCGCACGGTAAAATGACATTAATCAATTTGATTTACTTCATCCAATTATTTGACTTCGACAACAAGATCCTTAGTGCTCCCCTGTTTCGATCTGTATTGTATATCCTGGTTCTGACATCTGCCTTTTCCTGACTACTATTTTGCCTCACAAGTTGTCTCAGTTTAGATCTCCTGGATCTGATCTTGGCTTTCCTGACTACTCTTCTGAATATATCTTGGTACTTCGCTCAGGTAATGACCCGGCTTGTCCTCTTCACTCTACTTGTGACATCAGCTACCTTGCTATCAAATTGCTCAGAGGGCCGCGACCTGCAGGTCCCACACAGCTAAGAACAAACCTCCTTGCAGGAGAATGTTAGACTTCGTGACTTCTTGCCCAGTAGCTTCAACTACTAGAAGGTAATAAGTCCATTTTAGTCATCTGCCAATGAAACATTTCCAATCTCAGTATTATCATGTAAAGCATTCATTTTGGAGCTCCATGCCCTGCAGGATTTGGTCATTTGCCCAATGTTGCACTATATGTTGCCAGTTTAACAGAGGGAGATCTAGTAGAAATCTAGACTACCCTGTAGACATGGCTAGGCAATTGCTGCTATAATTATTATTATATTTTATTTATAAAGCGCTGAAATACTACACAGCACTGTATGTTTAGAAGATCACATAAACACATAACCTACAATGTAATTAAAAAAAAAAGGTAAAGATGGCCTTGGTGAAATAAACTTAGAACCAAAGAGCTTTGGGTAAACTTACTAATGATATTGCCTCTTCCTCCACAGAGGAAAAGGCAGGCAATAGTAATGAACGCATTAACTCTGTCCTTATGCTTTTCTATTTGTAAACCACTGCTTCCAAAATGAAGGGCTACTGACACCTGTGAATACAAAAATGTGGGACTCCCACACACCACACAGGACATGGTCTTGAACCCAGTGTAGTGAGAAAAGCCTAAAGCTGACCACTCACAGAAGTGTAAGGGCACCATACTCTCCCCCACCCCCCAACACCCCCCTGCTAAATTTTTTTTTTATAGAAAAGTCTACTTTGGACAGAAACAAGCATTATTGTCTCACATCACTGTTTCCTTGGGTTTCAGTCTGACCACTGGGAAAACTGTGTGAAGTTTGTATGTTCTTCCCATGTTCATGGGTTTTTCCTTCCAGGTACTCCTTATGTCTACAAAAAATCTGGTATGTTAATTTAATGCTCACAAAAAATCCCTAATATGTGTATCTGCCATAGGTAGGGTTAATTTTGTCAGGAGTCAATTAACTTACAAGAATGCCGTTAGTTTGTGGTTTAGTTTTAGTCGTGCTTCTTACTATAAATTAAATTCAACTTAAATCAGAAGCCCTCCCAGTAAACATCCCTCCTCTGAGAATAGGCCTTCTTAAGAAGAACTTCTAATACTCTTGGAAAACAATAGTTCTTCCATACTTAGGTATACAGATTACCTCAAATCTAGATAATACAATCAACCTCAATTTTATGACCTTGATCCAGCAGCTTTTTACATTAACCAGATCGTGGGCCTGCTGCGAGGTCTCCTGGTTGGGGAGGATGGCGGCCTTTAAGATGTCAGTGTTACCAAAAATGATGTATTTGTTCAGAACTATTCCGGCCAACATCCCGAAACCATTGTTTGCTAAACTGCAGTCGATCTTGACAAGTTATGTTTGGAAACGTAAGCCTCCTCGTATAGCGAGGTCTAGGATGTGTTTACCTAAACAACAAGGCGGTCTGGCGTTACCAGATTTATATAAATACCATGCTGCTTGTTTATTATCCCAAATTAGAGATTGGTCCTTACCTGCAAACCAGAAACCTTGTGTGGACTTAGAGAGAGCATTGAATTCTAGTTTTCCCTTAGAAGATCTGATTTGGGTCCCTAAATCATAGCGCTCGACACCCGCCCTGCTGCCAAAGATAACTAAAGATTCTTTAGAAATGTGGGATAGGTATATTAACAATAGTCAGGATATCACAGTCCCTACTATGAATATCTCACTAGTAGCTATAGCTAAACTCATTCCGGGACTAAGCCTTGGCTTGTGGATAGGGAATGGGGCCAAATTATTGTCGGATTTATTTGAAGGTCAGAATTTACTTTCTTTTACTCAAATACTGTCAAATTCCAACCCCTGCCCAGGATTTCTATAAATATCTACAGATTAGGCACTGGTTTTCATCCATCTCAAGACAGAGATCGGGGATATCCCGTGCCCCAGCCTTAATTCACACGAGACTAACAAGGGGCCCAAATAGGTCTGATATTACTTTTTGGTACAAATGTCTCTTCCCTCCCCCTTCGGAAACTAAGACCAGAACCCAATTACAATGGGAAGTAGATCTTGATATTACGCTTACTAATGAGCAATGGAAAAAAGTGTCTGTTAATACATTTCGAATGTCCAAATGTGTGAACCATTCGGAAATTATGGTGAAACTAATTAATAGATTATACCTCACCCCGACCCATTTGCATAAAATGTGGCCGACCAAATCAACATTTTGTTGGAGGCAATGTGGTCTAACAGGAGACATAATGCACATATCCTAGAATTGTACCCTTATCCGACCATTCTGGAATCAACTGTTTGAATTAGCTAATAAGGTTACCTCTCAAAGAATAGACCTGGCCCCAGAGGTAGCTCTACTTCAATATTTTCCCCCACAATTTCCTTTGCAAGCTAGATATGTGTTTTGTCACATTTTGATCGCTGCTAGAGCATCCTTGGCACAAAACTGGAAGTCCCCAAACTTGCCTTTGTTGAGCAAAGTAGTTGCTAAAGTACAATTTAGTTTTGAGATGGAAACGATGGGGATGCTGTATTCCTCCTCTCCTTCCTCACCTCTGATGAAGTGGTTTGCTTGGCATGTGTATACAACAGATGGTGAGGGGGCAAGTCGAGTCCAAGTCTACCCGTTACTCCCCCTTCCTCCGTTCTCACTGAATGAGCCTCCTTCAGAATCCTCGTAGACTGGCGTAGGTAAAGGATTCACTGTGAGTGTGACAACTATATTTTTGACATATATTGGACATATTATGTTGTTAGGTACATTTATACCATGTTTTGTTACTCTGTCATTGTGCAATGTGTTCCTCCCCACTATGTACCCCTCCTTCCCTTCTCTTTGTTTTGGCCTTCCCAACCCCCCTCCCTTTTTTACTTTTCTGTACCCCTTAAATTTAGAATAAAAATACTATTGAAGTTAAAAAATAATAAACCCAATATACTCACCAATCAGATTTCTTTTCTTTTGTCAGCAGCTTTTAATCCAAAAATGCTTGTAAACCTTGTCCGTAAATAAATTTGCAATTCCAAACTCCCTGCTTGTAAAGTCCATAAATAAATTTGTATTCCAAAAGTCCATGCTTGTAAAATCTTCAGTTCTTCTGGCCAAGTGGGCCCCCTTGTTGATTGCAGTCTTCTTATTTTCAGCTGAGGAGGGGCCCCATACTGTCCCCACGCTGTCATGGGAACACCACTTATACCATAAATAGACCTCACACCTGAGCTAAGTTCATTGCGTTTCGGAGCTTGTTCATTGTACAAGCTGTTTAGCGTTGTCTGTCATTTTTTTTATTTTTTTTAACCAAGCATATTCCGGAGTGGAATACAAATATGGGGCCCCTCCTGGGCTGAAGATAAGAGTAACTCAATCTGATCACTCTTCATGACATTCTGGAGTATATGGATATTGCTATCATAAAAAGTGAGGCAGCAGACTTTGTGAAAAATAATATTTGGGTCATTCTCAAAACTCTCTCTGTCTGTCTGTGTGTGAGTGTGAGTGTGTGTCTATATTAGGGAATTTAGACTGTAAGCTCCAAATGGGACAGGGACTGATGTGAATGAGTTCTCTGTACAGCGCTGCGGAATTAGTGGCGCTATATAAATAAATAATGATGAAGATGATGATCTTCCTATAATTTAAATTTTGCACCATCCAAGAAGACTTTACATACATAGGCGTAATACTATTCCTCAAATAAGACAATGAAATATACAAATGGGACAAAGGTAATAAAGCATCATGGTAAGAGGCAAAACACGTGTCGTGGTTGTGCATGTATCATATAACGTCAATGCTAGGAACATCTGGACCATGTTATCTTAGCGGTTTGTTTAGCACCCAGCATCCATTGGATTTCATTGCTCGTTTTATGTTCACTCACATTTATCATTCTTTTCTTTTTTTCTTTCCTTTTTTCTTTTTTCACTCAACAGTTATCAGTCATTTTAGGTCCTTTGTGATATTTCACTGTATTAATTAGAAGTCACATTCACTTAAAAGCTTGTTAGTCTTGATCAATTCATATTTTTGACTTTATTGAAGCACTTTGGTATTTCCCCAAAAAGTTTTTCTTTGAAATTTGATTTATATTCAGTGTTCCTGATTTTTAGACATTAATTACTTAATGTATTCTTGTGAACAGTTCAGTACTTAGTTACTTGTCATTAGTTATCACATATGGATTATTTGACATTTTGTATAGGGGAACTATTTTGTATAAATTCAAAAGTTATTGCTCTTCATATTCATAATCATATACATGTACATTTCGGTAACTGGCTATACATTTTTGTTATTTTATCGTCTGGACTTGACATTCATGGTATTCATTTCAAGTCAAATTCTTCCAACATTTATTAATCATGTTGTTTCATATTATATAAATGTACACACTCTGTTTACTATTTGATCTCTTCAGTGTATGTTCTTGATATTTTTTTCCTCTTTTGATATGTTGTTGTGGTTTTACCCCATTATACCAACCTCTCATATGTTTAGATTGTACAAGACTGTTTCACTCAAATTTAGCATGATATCTAATTGTTGATATGATTTCCAAAGTTTATTAGACATTTTTTTAAGCTCCATTCTAAAACCCTTTGAATCTCTTGAACCCTTACAAAGTAAAATGTTTCCTTTGCCACTTAAACCAATGGTCTCAGACCTTTATGGTATATATGGGCCATAGTATCCTCGCAGTTATGTTACCGCATAATGTTGTAGGTAATGATCTTTGCTCATATAGGTGCAAGCAAAAATGTGCATTGGTTTTCATTATCGTAACCGCTCTGTGTCCATTGGCTCTTGTGGGGAGTGCATGTATTGTTTTTATTGGGTTTGGGTTTTTAATTACATTGACTTCAGAGTCTAATATAATTCTTTTGTTGTCTATGATATAATTTGTGCTATTGGAGTACCCTTGTCTTTTTACTTTAGTCACAGTCAATGTAAACCTGAAGAGGCAAGGACATGATTGTGCATTTGTAAAACACCACAGCCTTAACGAGTCAAAGGTTATTAGAATTAGATAATATACTCATACCCATATTTAGTCCATTGTCTCCTGAATGAATATAATAGCTACTAGTGTAGTAATCTCGAGGAGTCACTTTTCTGGACTTTGAGTTGTCTACATCTCGCATCTGTGGAATTAGGTACTAAGTTTGGTATACTTCCAAAACGTTATGGAACAGAATTATCCTTAGGAAATAACTATACAATACTTTAATGTAACTCAATAACTATAGACTCAGAGGGGGGTATTCAATTGACGGCGGGATCGCCGCAAAGCCCGCGCTCGAAAAATATTACCGTTAATACGGTAATATCTCGCTGGATTTCAGCTCGCAGCTCCCTGAGCTGCAAGCTGAAATCCAGCAAGTAAATTACCATATTAATGGTACTTACGCGCAATATTACCGTATTAACGGTAATATTTTTTGAGCCCGGGCTTTGTGGCAATCCCACCGTCAATTGAATACCCCCCAAATAGTCAATGAACTTATTTGTTACTAAACCAACCAGAGCAAAACCAATAGCAATAATAACAGAATAAATAATCCCGATTTAGTCAAGTTCTGGTATATGATGATATATATATACACATATACATATATATATATATATATATATATATATATATATATATATATGGGGGTATTTCATTTGTCAGATGACCCTGTGTCCAATTTCATTCCTGCTGAGAACGATTTTGGTTTGTTCATGCATTCCACTCTAGACAACAACTATCTTGTCTATCAATTCTGAAATTTATTGATTGCCTTTATATTATAGGTTAAAGGTAATGTTGGATAAAAATGTGTAAAAATGTCTTTGCTGTGTAGTGCACACATTGTCCCCTTTTTTAGGTTATGATGGACGGTAGCCCTAAATGTATCTAAATTAACATTTTTGATGTCTCACCATCAGTATTAACCACACCATGTTAGTACTCATATGTAATTGTCTTAATCTGTCTTAGGGTGGGGGCAGTTTTTACAGTAGTGTTAAGGAACTAAGTTAATGGTGGCATTATATGCATCATCAGGATTGGAAAATGGTTTGTTTGTATAATTAGTCTCCAAGGAACTATTCCTTTGAAATAGAGCATTCTCTGTTTTTTGATGAAGACTGACTAGGGCTTAACAAAGTCATTTTCTTAAGTATAATTATTTGTAATATTTTAAACAAGTTTCAAAACGTATTCAAAAAAAATCAACATTATGGAAGTAAACATTAGTACATTTTCATGTAAATGTACAATCACAGTTTTAAATAATATCTGTTTTCAGGTCAAAATCTGTTATGATGCAGACATAGAACAAAGCTACAGTAGCTATGCAGTTCTATTATAGTGCAAGTCAGTGGCGCATGCAGGGGGGGTTTCTGAGTCTTTAGAAACCCCCCCTGCGCTAACTAAGTGGCCACTGTCCTATACAGCAGCCGCGGCGCTGTCAAAGAAGCGTCCGCGGCGGTGCTGTATTGTATACAGCACTGCCGCAGACGTTACTGAGACAGCGCCGCGGCTGCTGTATAGGACAGCGCTGGCGAAACGGAGCAGCAGCTCTCTCTCGTTTGTTTGTTTTTTTGGGTCGTCGGGGAGAAACCCCCCCCCCCCCCCCCCGACAATCCTCCATGCGCCCCTGCAAGTCATTACACCTCTGTGAAATATTGTGTGGGTGATTTAGTGTTGGATGTGACACATGACCCATTTTCAGAAATGTGTGCCTGCGCACTTGCATTTTGACATCTGTATTTTAATTAATGTGTAACCTTAAATATAACAAATATAACTTGCAAGGTGCAATCTTTACAACCATCAGGTGTAGGCACAGAACTTGCACTCTATAAGTAATATATTGAAAGATGTTACCAAAAATATAGACACATCTCAAAGGGCGGAGCCAGAATGCATTTATACATTCTTACTGTACTCCAATATCCCTGATCTACTGCTCCCAACATGCATCCCAATCCCCAAAACATAATGTTTAATACTGAACATATTCTAAAGACTTACTACACAATAACCAATATACAACACAATGAGAATTCTAGCGACAGATATACAATGCATAAAGAATTCTACTCACCTCTATGCAATGCAGAGAGCATTTTAATGATACAGTATTGTAAAAGGGTATCTATTTTGACCCTAAAGCAGGTGCTACATTGCTTTGAGAGTCTGCTATTGTCCTCTTATCAGGAGGGTCAATGATGAGACAAATATACTATTAATGCTAGTATCATTATGATCATTTAATATCTACCTCCATTATCACTCACAGTTTTTAAACCCAGTTCTTAGAAAAAAATTCAATTTCAATGTCTATTCTATTTACTTTGGTAACCACACCAAGGCGATAATGCATATCATATCAAGAAAGAATTTCCACAAAGATAAGATAATATGTATTCTTGTTAACAATAGGTATTTTCAGTAACAGTCTTTACACATATAATAACAGTGTAGAAAGCATAATACATTTTACATAAAATACAATGCATTGTCTTCTTTAGCTATTTTATCTATATATAAATGAGCCTTTCTTATCTTTGTTACTAAGTTAGGCTAGGTACACACTAAAGAATTTTACGACCGACATGTTATCTACAACAACTGTACCTTCGACCGAGGGTCCGATTGATCGGACGATTAATGCGTACACATTAGTCACGTTTCGGATGCTTAACCAAAGACAGATTGTCTGGGAAGCGACTTTTCACAGCCATATTGTCGTGAGCAAAGATTATAATTTTGTAAACACTGAAATGACTTCAATGTAATGATATCCCCAAGAAATTTAAATAAGGGGCAGAGCATGTTCAATAGTAACCACCCCAAACCTCATAAAGTGAAGGTAACATGTTTTCTTCATACATGCGTTAGCACGTGAACAGTGTACGTTTGTTCGCAACCGGGCATAAACAATTGTTTTTTACTAATATGGATACTTTTGAAGAACAACAAGCAACTGCTCCTTTTCTGCTCGCTGTGGCAAAAAGACTGCAAGTACAGACCTGAAGGGAAAGAAGGAAGGATCAAAGGTTTCAAATTAAAATGGCAGACATATGCTATACACATTATTGCAATAGACACCCGCTATTGCTTTACGACTAGAAGCACCTAATTACCAAATGAGTGACGTGCTGACACCACACCACGTGGGACTGGTACAGGCATCAGAAATTAAAATACACATGCCCCCAAAGGAGTCGCAGCTCGAGGAACTTTCGACAGTTGCTCATGGATCAACAGGAAACTTATACACACTACTTGATCGTTAGCTGGATGGATTGGAAAATATTAAACAGTACGACCAACCAAATGAGCCAACTATCGACACTTTGGAATGACTTTCGACCATAGTGTCACTATACACACTAACCCGACTTCGAACCGAACGGTCGTATGTCAGCTGATTTGCCTGACTATTGGACAAAAACACTTCAGTGTGTATCTACCCTTAACTTGGTAGTTCTATATATGTATGTATATGTACCGTATATACTCGAGTATAAGTCGACCCGAATATAAGCCGAGGTACCTAATTTTACCACAAAAAACTGGGAAAACTTATTGACTCGAGTATAAGCCTAGGGTGGGAAATGGCGCTATATAAATACCGTAAATGGTGATGATGATGATGATATCTGTCAGTTTACAAAAATACCCCCCCCCCAAAAAGAATACAACAAATCTTTTGAAAGACTATATGACACAGAAATACACATTTATCTCTCCCTGTTCATCGTGTTATAAGTGATTTATATAAACTTTTGACTAGGACTGCACTGCTATAGACATTAATATCTCTGGGGATAAGGCAATGGGACCGTGGGTATATATCTTTGCATGTGTATTTATATTATGGTGAGGTAGCTGAGCATAAAACATTACCTCTGTGTGTGCAATAATGTATTTTTCAGGAAGCGTGGTATTGGCTGGAGCCAGGCTGCCCCCCTCTCTCCCTGAATGTCTGTAAGACTGTCTGTGCCAGAACACACATGCGTTCCACTGCGGAACTACACAGACATTCAGGGAGAGAGGGGGGCAGCCTGGCTCCAGCCAATACCACGCTTCCTGAAAAATACATCATTGCACACACAAAGGTAATGTTTTATGCTCAGCTACCTCACCATAATATAAATACACATGCAAAGATATATACCCAAGGTCCGATTGCCTTATCCTCAGAGATATTGATGTCTCCTCTCAACTCACAAGAGTTTGGTGCTTGCCGAAAGCTCCGCAGTAGAACGCATGTGCGTTCCACAGACAGGAAGTTCGGCACTTGCATTGCAAGTGCCGAGCTTCCTGTCTGTGGAACGCACATGCGTTCCACTGCGGAACTAACGGCAAGCACCAAACTCTTGTGAGTTGATTTTTTTTGTCCACCAAACTCTTCAGTTAATGTTTTCCTTCTCTTTCTCTTCAGCCCTTAAGCGGGCTGAAGCTATGGAGGCAGGCACCACCCTCCTTACGGCCGTGCATTGTGGTCTTTAACTATCACTCGAGTATAAGCCGAGGGGGGGGCTTTTTCAGCACAAAAAATGTGCTGAAAAACTCGGCTTATACTCGAGTATATACGGTATATCAGATTTTAGTGTGTGTGTGTGTTAATTGTAAGTGGGGGTGTGCAAGATGGAGGATAGACCAGGCCGCATGGCTCTTAACAAAGCAAAAACACACAGGAGCTATTTTGTCCACTCAATTTATCCAGCACTAGACTGCATGTACAGCACTACAAAACTTCTTTATCTCAACTATTTCACCTTTTCATCTTCTATGTTTAGCAGTCTTTCCAATCTAAGTTCTGGTCTCAGCTATATTCTTTAACAAACAGTATATACAAAACTTTACACTGAACAAACTATGCAAAACTCACTTATTCCATTCAAACTCCATATATACTGACCGAACTTAAAACACTTAATCCTGCAACACTTCAGCTATTATTTTCAATAGCAATCACAGTTAAGTAAATTAAACTATCCTTCCTAAGTCACTTCCTATACAATCTTATCCCCTACACACAATGTAAATATTACTTTCTAATTAACAATCTTCACTTTCTAAAACAACTATTTTAATCTTCCAAGTCAGAATATTTCCAAACACATAATAGTCCTCAATCTGCATTATCAGCACATTGTAACCACAACCATTCCAGGCCATCTCCACATCATTACTGACCAAATGTAATCCCTCCAAGTTACCAGCCTCCCATGCCATACCAATGCAGCTCCCATAGTTAGAGGCCACCATAAAAAAACTGAACATAAGCACTGGGTCTAAACTCTGTACATACTAAACGTGTTTAACTAGTATATTTTTCCTCATGATCACATATTAAAACAGCTCATGGCTGACCCATATATGCTTCTCTTTTCCTTTGTCCAAATGGTGAGGAAAATCCTATATGTGTATTTGCTTCTCAGTTCAGCAAGCAAGAGAGATATAAACATGTGTTTCTCTCACTTGATCCCCAATTGTGGGTGATTACATGAGGCTTGACCTAAGCAGCTTCAATTTTTACACCAGAAATCAGATTTCTGAAGAGGAGGACGATGTGCAGCTTTAAAAACATGCCAACCACGATGACATCAACGATGGTGGTGCGTTCAGGAGCGATCACTCCTTCACAAGTATAGAGAGCATTCTAGTAAATTATATAAAAGTGCAGAAAACATTCTATAGAATTATATACATTGCAGTGATCACTATATGATAGAGAACACATTCAACTGACCTCTACCTAGACCCATTGTCCGTGCCCAGGGTTTCTTATGAGCTATCACTAAACTCAGCAGAAGGAGTCTTTACAAGCTTTTGTTGCAGCATTTACAGATGTGTTTTCTGACACTTTTAAAAAGATAAGCCAAAGACTCTATAGCAGTGTTTCCCAAACTTAGTCCTAAAGGAGCACAGGTCTATTCATTACTGACTGACACATTTTGAAAGATCCAAAGTTGGTACTAATTATTTTACTTGTGACCAGGGGCAGGTTTAACTGGGGGATATCTGCCCTCCAGGCCGGTCCCATAGAGGGCTATCTTGGGCTGGGTCACTGGGCCACCTGCATATTTTTTCCTTTAAAATATGCTGCTGAGTCGAGACTTTCCCCCGGGCTAAAATTTGCCAGCCCTCCCCTGTTTGTGACTTGGAAAACCTGCACTTTTAGCGGTCCCTGAGGACTGGGTTTGGGAAACACTGCTCTATAGGCTCCAGAAGGTAAGAGGTTGATAGTGTACAAAGAAGTTCAACTTATGCTGAGGCGGGGATTCATTGGAGAGTGTATGAGTAAATAGTGGAGTTCCATTGTGCTGGTCCCAAAGTTAGACAGAAGTTCATGCTTTGATGTGGATTTTCACAAGGTGAACAGTGTATCCACATTTGATGTCTATCACATGCCATAGATGTAGGAGCTCTTTGAATGTCCCTAATCTACCAGGATATTTCCATCCTGGATCTCACAAAGAATATTGGCATATCAAGCTGTCCCAGAAGTAACTTTTTCCAACAGAGAACTATACTAATTTGTAATGATGCCGTTTGTACTCAATGGTCATTGGCAGGCAATCTGTCCCTCTGTATTGCAAGCCACACAGACAACCTAAAAAAAATGTGTCCTTGGGAAAAAAAAGTAAACCATTAATATATGGAACAAATAAATACCAAACTTTGAATTACACTGTGGTACCTGCAATTACAAAAGAGTTTCTTTGGTTCTTGGGCTTAACCCCTAACTGCTTTCAGTAGACTGCATTGTGTAAATTTGAACAGGTACGCTTGAGGGCCCTGTTCTTTGGTCACTGAATTTCACCCAACAGTTAATTCTCCAAATGCATACTACTTCAATGTTGTATTTCAGAGGAAAACTTTAATTTGGGAGATCCAGTATTCTGTCATGGAGGAGTGCCTTTCTGTAAAATGGGAAATCTATGCCTTCCATTATTAGTCTTGGAGAGTTCATTTTGTTGCCCTTACTATCCATATCTCATAGCAATTGTCACTTGACAATGGATTACCTAGGAAATTAGTCTTATTTGAGGTTTGTCAAAGTCACTTCCCACTTAGGTGCTGTGGTATTCTCTATTGGCTTTCCAACCTGCCTCTTCAGGCTTTGCTGCTATCCACTTTCTGTTAAATGTCTCCTATTGCCTAACTGTTGTTCTCCCAAATGTACCTGGTGTTACAAGCCTTCCTAGTTTTCTCACTAGTGTACTGTATATAACAAGTACCAAAAGAATATTTGGTCTGTCCTATTTACCTCTAAGATACTGTTGTTCAAAAGCATGCCTGCCTGCACTAGTACTTTGTCTTGCCCACTCAGTGTGTGCTGGTGTACATTTGCAAATTTGTTCCTACAGTAGGCAATTGTTCCACTTAACTAAATCAGCAGCAGGGTGGTATGGGAATTGTGGGATCCAACACACTTCTGGGAGTAAAGGTATCATCCTCGAAAATCGGTGACTTTGCAGTGAAAATATAAAGCAGCAATGGCTTGTAAAGGCAAACTTGCAAAAATCGAAGGATGATACATTTACCCCCTGGAGTCTTTGGCCTATTGTTTTACATTGCTATCAGAAAAGTGTGTTCCATTATCTGTCTATATCACCTGTGGAAGCCCATAATCAACTTTTAGCTTTTGCAGCGTTTCCACGTTTGATGCTTGGTTATCATGCTTGCAGGGGTGAACTTGTAATACTCATGAAAATGTATCCACCTCTGTATAGCGATATTTGACTCCCCCACTTGAGTGGTCCAATTTAGTCCTTTTGCCATACTTCTCCAGTTTTGAAGTCTCTGTAGAAGGCACCCTGTGCCTTTATCTCCACAACCATTGCTTGGTCATTATCATGTTCATTATCAACAGGATTCTAAATTGTTGTGCCCAGTCATTTTATGTGGGTCCAATTGTCTAGATTTAATAACAACGCTTCACCAAAGCAGCACAGCCACATTTAGATGAGGTGAAAAATATCTCCAGAACCTCACCACTCCAATGAACTGCTGGACTTCGTTTATGGTTATGGGTGCCTGATGATTCTGCACAACTTGTATAAAAATGTTCTGAATTTTTGCTGGGGTCCAGACCATACCATAACAAGAAATGTCACTAATTTGTGTTTTGTGCAAACCACAATAATCCAGACAGGGATACAGGCATCTGCTAGGTTTAAATAATCCAGTGCCTTCTCCTAATGGTTACTGATTAGGATCAAGTGACCTGTACTTTTTACTAGGGTGAAAAACTAACAGCAATAATAAATCAAGCAAAGCAATACAATATATTAAATAAAAAGCTAAAACTAGTTTCTAATTGCCTCCTGCATCTGTGAAAGTCTGTGTACTCCTTAATCAAAAACTATTTAAATTACATAGTCAGAGGCGAAACTAGCAAGCTGTGGTTGCAGGGATCTCCATGGGCCCTGAAGCATGGCACCTGCCACAGCAATGGTAGTTCCACCACTGCCCACAGTGCTGGAGATGTCATATGAAAAATAAAATAAAATAAAAGTTCATGGAAAAATTAAACATGAACAAAAGAGCTTTTACTAAAACATATAAAAAAAAAAAAAAAAATCAGCAAACTAAATTCTAATACTTTCAATGCTTTCTTGCATAACATGTTGGTGCGATTTTATACACTTCACAATGACACTATGGTACTATTTTGCATATGATCCTTGGATCTACGGGACAAATTAACACCCCTAAAAGAACTGTTTTTATCTTTGAGGTATATGATCAATTTACGGCAGCTGCCAGATCAAAATATATTCATATAATACATTATATCTGCTTTCAAGATGCTGTATATTTAAAACTGCACTCACATAGTGAGATAGTGAGAAATTTTGTCAGTTTACTAAAATGTTTACTAAAAAGTTCTGTCACTAATAATTTGGCAACAGATATGTATCAAATTTCCTTTAATGTAGCATTTGCATCCAAGTATAATAAGATGTCACATGAAATCCAGAATATTATTAAGAAAAATTACTCCATTCTTACACAGGATCCAACTATGAGATCCTTTCTCACTTAAAACCTGAAAAAAATTAAAAAAGGGTAATAACCTAAAGAATATGCTAGCACCAAGCCTTTTGAAACAGAGCAACACCATTAAGCAGGGGTCCATGTATATACTTGGATTCTTGTGAAGCCCGATGGCTGCTTTAGCTGTGAAGGTTCAAGATGTACTACCTGTACCTACATTGCCAACACAATGAAAGAAATAATTTAAGAGGATAAGATTTGCAAAATCTGATGATTAGTCGGTACCTGATTGGAGTGTCAGCTTTGCAGACGAGTAGAGTAGCAGGTACTTGAATAGAGTGTCAGCTTTGCAGACGAGTACAATAGAATAGTCGGTACCTGATTGGAGTGTCAGCTTTGCAGACGAGTAGAGTAGCAGGTACTTGAATAGAGTGTCAGCTTTGCAGACGAGTACAATAGAATAGTCGGTACTTGAGTGGAGTGTCAGCTTTGCAGACGAGTAGAGTAGCAGGTGCTTGAATAGAGTGTCAGATTTGCAGACGAGTACAATAGAATCAGAGTAGCCACCTCTAGGCACCAAAAGGCAACTGAGGAACAGGCACTGAGGGTTTGGAGGAAGTGCCTTTTGTATTAGACGCCAGGATTGCCTGGCCAATAGGAAGGCTGTCATAGATTTCATAAGTTGCGGGTGAGACCCGAATCCAAGATGGCGGTGGACCGCCGGAGCCAGGTAAGTTTGCCGGGGGTCGGGTGAGCTGCCCGATACCCCGGCGGGTGACAGTGATTACAGGCAGATATGTATCCCACAGGCTTATGTCTTGTACATTTTAAAACCCGAGCAACATTGTTGTATTGTTGTATTTGGGAAAACTTTCTCAAAGTTTGTCTTCAGCATTAGGAAAGACTGGTAAAATATGAATGAGAGAAAAAAGTGGGCTCCATTCATAAGGCCTATTCTGGGTCTTCCATTTGACCAGAGTATGTGGTAGATTATTCTGCTAGTAATCAGTAATGTGGGGCTGGTAAAAGGCCCAGAGGCAACAGCAAGCGGATATTGAGGAGGCCCAGAGGCAATAGCACCAAGACCGCGAAACCCTAAAGGAGGTGGTGCAGTATTTTGTAGCCTTTTCTGGCAAGGCTTTCCTGGAGGTCACAAATAGCTCCAGCTCCTTATATAACAAGCCTGAGACTTTAACAGGCCCAGAAATCATGGAATGACTTGTGATGGTTCGATATCTATTATCCCTCCCTACTGTACTGTGCAAGTGTTTAAAGCTTGTGGAGATGGTGGAGAGGTATCTGGCAGATGAGGAACTGATGAGTACACCCCACCGGCCCCTAGATCCACAATGGTGATTCTGGTAAGACTGTTCCAGGAGAAAAGGGTGCTGGGTGGTGTAATGAACTGCATCCTACAAAGACTGTAGGCTCAGAACCTGGAGATTGGCCAGTTATGCCAAAATGGTTCCCGCCTTGTATAGACTTGATAAAAATCTGATTAGATGTTATAAATGTGGTGAATTTAGTCATATTGCTGCTAATTGTCCACACTGAACCTATGCAATGTGATACTGCTTATACACATAGCAGAGTATTTTTCTTTGCCCAGCTAGCCTACACTGCAGACTGACAGCAGACTGAACCAGACAAACAAATGTGTAGAATTACTGTAGAATACAAATGGATAAAAGCTCTGCTAGATTCTTGTAGTATGGTTACTCTTGTATGAGCCAAGTTGGATAGTCCCTTAAAGCATCAAGGGAAAATTATGGTGTAACCTGAATACATGGGGATACCCGGAATTATGTTACTGCTAAATTGAACATAGAAAAACAGTGTGGTTCGCTGGTATTTGGTGTTGGTTTAGTTATTTTCTTTCCCTTTTGGGATTCATGTGATATTGGGGAGAGATTTTTCCTATTTCTGGAAGCTGTGATAATGTTTCTGATGCAGTAGCAGTGTGTTGTGTTACCCAAGTCTGAAGTATGCCCTTTCTCTAATATGATTGGGGAGACAGAAAATGATGAGGGCAGCAGTGGAGTGCAGGATAATGTACCTTCTACTGAATGTCTGATCTTAAAGTGGGAAAACATTTATTGCCTCAGAAGTCTTAAAGGGCCCTACACTGGTAAAGGCTCGAAAAAAATTAAAGGTGTTTGATGGCAACTCAGTAGAGCCTAATGGTAGGATGTCGTACCCTCACAGTCGAGGGTTGTTTATTCATATGTCCAAAAAGGGAAAGGATATTGTGAAATAACTAATAGTTCCTAAGACATATAGAAGAACGGTGTAAGACCTGGCTCATGATTATATAACTCCCAGGCATCTCGGTTTAGAAAAAAACTCAGAAAGAATTATGCAGTGGTTTTGCTTGCCCAGGGTCTAGATGTAGTTGACTACTGTGCAACCTGCCCTGAGTGTCAATACCATGCTCCTAGGCCGCCTTATAAAAGTCTGCTTGTCTCGTTACCCATTATTGAGGTTGCATTCGAATGGATAGCTTTGGATTATGTAGAACCCCTAATAAAGTCTACCCGGGGTCATCACTATATCCTGGTGATACTGGATTACACTACCGATACCTGGAATTGATATAGTTACACAATGGGGGGAATTCAATTGGCCGCATTACTGTAAAAAGTAACGCGGCCTGCACACTATTACCGTTATTACAGTAATAGTGCGTTTAAATACTGTTATTACGGTAATTTCAGTGCCGGCTTATTCCTCGCAGCTCCATGAGCCGCGAACAGAAAGCTGTGTTGAATTTACCGTAATAACAAAAATAGAGTTATCGCGGCGCTAATCTGGGGGAAATTTAATTCACCCCAATATGTCAACAATAACTATTGCTAAAGAGCTGGCACAGGTCTTTAGCAAAGTAGATACCTAAGAAAATCCTCCCTGACTAGGGTACTCCATTTATGTCCTGAATTATGAAAGAGCTGTACCGCCTGTTTAGGGTTATTCATCTGTGGAACTCAGTGAATCTCCCTCAGACTGATGGTTTAGTAGAGAGATTTAACAAAACTTTAAAGCACATGCTTAGGAAGATAGAAGAAAATGGACTATTTGTTACCCTCTTTGCTACTGGCCATTAGAAAGGTGCTGAAGCCCTCCACAGGATTCTCACCTTTTGATTTGCTGTATGGGAGACATCCTAACTGGATATTACAAGGAAACATAGGAGGGGCAACTGAGTCCCTATAAAACTGTAATTGAACATATTTCCCTGATGAAGAAAAGAATAGCTGCAGTGGTGCTGTCAGTCAAAGAGCACATGAAACAGGCCCAACAGGCACAACAAAGGGTGTATAACCATAATGCCCAATTATACACCTTAGCTCCCGAGGAGAGACTGCTTATTTTAGTATCCCCAGTAGAAAGTAGATGTTTGGCTAAATAGTAAGGACCATTTAAAATTATGGAAAAAGTGGGTGATGTTAATTATAAGGTATTACAGCCAGGAAAGCAGGAATAGATCTACCATGTAAACCTTATAAAACAATGGAAAGTATCTTTGTCAGCTACCCCGGTTTCCCTGGTAACCGCTACACCTCTGGTTCCGGAAGTAACAATAGTTAAAAACCTCTCAACCACTGAACAGCTTGAGGCCAAACAGTTTCTCATAGGAAACAGAGACTTGTTTTGTGATGTACCTGAACTGTTGGCTAAGGTCAATCTAAAAACCTATAGAATACCGGAGGCCCAACAAGAATTAGTGTCTATAGAAATTTTAAAAATGTTGGAATTTAGTGTAATTGAAGAGTCACACAGTGAATGGTCAAGTCCATTGTGCTCATTCCGAAATCTGATGGGAGTTGACGCTTCTGCAATGACTTCCGTAAGCTAAATAAGGTGTGCAAGATTGATGCCCACCCAATGCCTTATGTGGATGAGCTTATTAAAAAGCTGAAAAAAGCACAGTATTTAACCACTCTAGACCTAACTAAAGGGTACTGCTGACAGACAGAGCAAAAGAAAAAAACATATTTATCCACTCCGGACAGTCTGTTCCAATACAAGAGACTACGATCTGCGTTACATGGGGGCACCCGCCCCATTTCAGCAATTGATACAAATCTAAGGCCCCATAGACAGTATGCTGCAGCTTACCTTGATGATGACTGTGTGATTGTCAGTCTCACTTACCCAGGGTACAAGTAGTGTTGGGGCAGGGTTAACAGCCAACCAAAAAAAAAAAGTGTTATTTGGGGGTAGAAGAGGTGAAGTACTTGGGGTACACCATAGGTAGAGGTCTGATAAAGCCCCAACTTAATAAAATTGAGGCAATCCAAAAATAGCCAAAAACTTTAAACTAGAAGCAGATGAGAGCTTTTCTGAGTATCACCGGGTATTACAAAAGGTTTATTCCCAATTGTGCCACCATTGCTGTCCCGTTGACTGACCTTACCAGTGGTAAAAAGTCAGTAATGATTAAGTGGAGCCCTAAAGCAGAACACGCTTTTCAGACATTAAAGGTAGCGTTGTGCACACAACCCATCTTGATGACCCCTGATTTTAAAAATGAATATGTCATGCAGACAGATGCATCAAATGTAAGAATAGGTGTGGTGTTATCCCAAAACAAAGACGGCGAGGAGCGTCCTCTTATTTTATTTCAGCAAAAAATTAAATGTACATGAGAGAAATTATGCTATTATTTAAAAAGAGGCCTGGCAATTAAATGGGTGTTGGAAATGTTAACCAAGTGGTTTTTGGCTCTACAAAATTTTAATTTCTCCGTAGAGCATAGGCCAGGATGCCAACTGGCCAATGTTGATGCATTGTCCTAAGATTATTGTTTGGGACTACAAGTGTTCTATCCCAGGCAACAGTGAGGCATGGTGGAGGTTCCTTGTAAGTTTGGGGCTGAATTTCAGCAAATGGAGTTGGCGATTTAGTCATGATTAATGGTGTTCTTAATGCTGAAAAATACAGGCAGGTATTTATCCATCATGCAATACCATCAGGGAGGTGTCTGATTGGCTCCAAATTTATTCTGCAGCAGGACAAGGACCCCAAACATACAGCCAATATAATTAAGAACTATCTTCATCTTAAAGAACAAGGAGTCTTGGAAGTGATGATATGGCCCTGATCTCAACATCATCGAGTCTGTGTGGGATTACATGAAGAGACAGAAGGATTTGAGCAAGCCTATATTTACACAAGATCTGTGGTTAGTTTTCCAAGATGTGCGGAACAACCTCCCTGCCGAGTTCCTTCTCAAAATGTGTACAAGTGTTTCTAGAAGAATTAATGCATTAATGCTGTTTTGAAGGCAAAGGTTGGTCACACCAAATATTGATTTGTTTTAGATTTCTCTTCTGTTCATTCACTTTGTATTTTGTTACCTGATAAAAATAAACTACTAACACTTCTATTTTTGAAAGCATTCTTACTTTGCAGCATTTTTTTCACACCTGCCTAAAACTTTTGCACTGTACTGTATATCTGCCAACCTCATGTCAAGTCATATCCCTAATCAAACTCCTGGAAAAGCAACTGAAGAAGCTGAAGGAGGAGATGAAACTTAGCAATTTGGCAAAGTATGTCAACCTGTAAATCAAGTCCTTTATTCACTTTGCCAGGACCCAAGTGTTTGCAGTATCTTGAAATTGGTTCACTACATCTTGGCAACTATGCTAGATCCTAAGTTTAAGTCATATGTAATATCTGTCTTTCAAAATGACATTAATCTTCAAAGACGTAATCAGCTCCTTGTGAACAAGCTGTCGGCTCAAATTACACGTGACACATTCCCTGCTTCAGCCTCTCCTCCAAATGCTACTGCCAGAAACAGACTTTCCTTTTCTAAGAGTCACAGTGATGAGCCAATAACAAGAAAAAAATAAATGAATAAAAATATATTGACATCTCTACCCTGCCTCTCTCAGATACACCATGAGTAGAATGGTGGAGGTTTACTTTAATGATAAAGTTGAACTTAGCAGCATCTCAGAAAGTCCCTTTGAATTCTGGGAGGGGAAAAAAGGGAATTTGGAGCTCTTTGTGGAAACTAGCTATGGTAAACTTAAGGTACCCACCCTCCAGTGTGTGCTCGGAAAACGTGAGTGATCATCGGTGGAGACTACTTCCCAAACATGTAGAAAAACTAGTGTTCATCAAAATGAACTACAAATTGTATGAGGAATACTGTTCTTGTCGCCAATTACAAACAGAATATGCATGATCATGACATAAGTGATGAGGATGATGATAATGAAGATGATAACATTGTCAATAATTGAGGAAGATGTCCACTGTTGGCTAAAAGCCCATTAGTAATTTGTTAAAATCCCTATCTATGCTGTTCAGTTCATTAACCAACAACAAAAATGTTCTCTTTTGTGGGGGCCCAAACAAATCAAGCACTTCAGCCACAAAAGTGTCAGTCCCTGTCGCTGACATGCTTGAATTTAGAGGCAATCAAAGAGACAACAGTGCAATTTAGTCTCTTCTTGTCAGAATTTAACCCATGATTGGAAGCAGAGTATTTGTAAGCTACACCAAGCTAATACTATGAATTATATCACACCTATTTGCTTTTTATATGTCTTGTAAGTAGCTTGCATATGACATTGTACATATTAAATATTTAAATATATGTACTATATATTTAAATACATTTATGTACTAACACAAATCTGGAGGAAGAAGGGTCGCATTTCCACTCTGTCTTCCATATTTGCTTCCTCTCTGTCTCTTTGTATACCTATTCTTTGGGGATGAGCCTGAAGGAGAAGTCAGAAAGAAGCTTCAGTGACACATATGGTAATAAGATTAATCATGTACATTGCACCCTTCCCTCTTCCGTGTGAAAATTTTCTGCCACCTCATAGATGGCGGAAGAGGTGATGGAAACCCGCTCTGCTCCATTTGTGAAGCAGAGCTGTGTAGTATTAAAGAAATAATTGCTACACATGGCATGGTTCGGTTCCAAAAATGGAGCACTTTGTCATTTCTATGCTAGTACATAGAGCCCTTACATTTTTCTCGATAGTATATTATAAATTATACCTTTTATACTATTCCATAAGGTCTACCATAGCATGCTAAGAACTCACTCTCAGGCCTCAATAAATATATAATTTTTACCATTTTATGCTTTTTATGCATCTCTACAGTGCCACTGGAATGTGGTAAGCTTTGCAGGAGGGCACCACTCTTACATGGGCGCCCAGCAAGCCTGTGCGCTGATTTATTTTCGTCAAGGGCGCCTTCCCCTTTAGTCTTCGAGTCTGAACAGAGCAGGGATCAGAGTAGGCTCCTCGGGGCTTCACTGTGCATGTGCAAAATGGAAATGCCAGCACCAGACCTGTATCTCTCTATTTTTTTTATTGTACCATGCATTGCAGAGCACACAACATATAAGCTTGCTAAACTTATTAAGTGAGCTAATTTAGCAATTTTATTTTTGAGACGAGGCTCACCAAATCACTTTCTTACTTATACCAACTGTGAGATAATATGATTCAAACTAATGAAAATACATTTGTTTTATTTGTTTGTCTCAGTGGAATAATCGTTTATTTCTTTCTCCTTTGAATGTTTCATGTTATGCACAATATGCTGGGTATGATTTTTATGTACTGGAACACTATTCATTCCTAACCAATCCATGCACCAAATAGCCCTCCACGCCCAAGGCGATGAGCAGCACTGAATAAGGAAACTACAGGGTGATTCAAAAGTCGCAGTACACCCTTTTATTTCAAAAACTCTACAGGAATTGGGCCGATTGGCCGATTTCAAGATGGCGCCCATGTTTGGTACATACCGTAAAAGATAGACCACGTCACCCATACCTTACTGGAGTATTCAGGTTTCCCAGTTTCCTGTAGAGTTTTTGAAATAAAAGGGTGTACTGCGACTTTTGAATCACCCTGTAGATCAATTACAATATAAAGACATAAAGTAGGTGAAATGAGTTAAAAGGTATAGGTAAAACTGAATAAAAGCATTCAGTTATAGTAAAGTATTGGTGGCATATTTGAACTGCCCTTTGAGAAAGGTTTTGAATGTATATATTTAGCATATGAGCAGTTTGGAATTCCAAAGATAAGAGGCAGCACAGGAAACATTTTGTAAGTGTGATAAGGCTATGTTGGTGTTGGCTGAGAAGAACAGACCAGCTTTACCAGAACACAAAGAACAAAAAGAATAAAATATGACATCCCACAATTTATATTATGGACAAGTAATGTAGAGCTAATTCCTTTACAGTTATTTTTTTTGTGGTAGACAAATTAACATTTTTTTTTATTTTCTCTGACAAGCTACCATGCATAGCTACACATTGTAGTATTTGGAAAATAGATGTTTTCACTCCTTAATAGGATATTAATTCACTTTTAGAATATGACTAATGCTGTTTAAGACTAATGATAGGTGAACCTGCAGCACATTAGATGGAGTATTATTTTTTTTAACCAGCAATTTAAAAAGACCTCTAAATTCTATGCAGAACTGTTTCTGAAGGACACATAACCACCTGATACCTTTCCATTGGTTATATTATTAGCCACCTCACACCCAGATCCTTACCCCTGACAATCAATCATACTCATTTTGTTGCATCTTCTGTACTATGTGCATATTGTTGTAATCCTAGCTATGGCACTTTTTTCTATTTAAATAATACATCCTAAATGAAAAGGGCCTATTTTGGTTCCCCCCTACCTTGCTTAAATGGTTAAATACGTTGAACATCAATTATGAAGCACACCTGATGCGTACTACAACACAACTAAGTTTGTGTGCTTTCTAGCACATTTCAAGGTGCATATTTCCATTCCTCCCTCTGGAGGAAACTAAAAGTGTGCAGAAAGAAGGAAACATTTTAAGAGGAGCACTATTCAAAAGTATAAACTTTACAACAAAATTTAACTTCCTACACCCTTTAGTACAACCCCTATTAATGAAATATTCTATAATCTTTTTCTTATAAAATCTTCACTATTTATCGTTACATTAGTATTACTAGACTATGCTGAGCTGCAGCTTCTTTTTACACTTGTATATTAGAGATGCTCAGGCTCGGTTGTCTGAAAACCGAGCCCACCCAAACTTAGGGGATCTGAGTTGCGTCGCAAGCCGGCTCGTTACTTTTGCACTTCCTCAGATCTGAATCGAAGCAAAACGTCATTGTTGCATTGTTGGATCTCGCAGGTTTTGGATTCCATAAGTACCTTCCTCCCCAGGAGATCCAGCGCCATTGCTCACACAGAAACAGGAGTAGCAGTGTTCTTGTCACTCTCCAGTCTCCAGTGCCATTGCTCAGTGCCATTGCTCATACAGAAACAGGAGGGGTAGCAGTGTTCTTGTCACTTGACAAAAATTTACTGGAAATGATTTAATAAAAAAGCCAAATTATGTGATTTTAGCAAAAAAATAGGAAATTTAGAAAAAAAATCGGGATCCAAAGCCAAAACCAAAGCACGTGAGGACGGTTTTGCCAAAACCAAAACACAAATCCAGATCCAAAACCAAACCACGGGGGTGAGTGAACATCGCTACTGTATATATACTGTTCATGCTGTGACAGACACCCTTCAGATGACAGATACAACACCTTCTTTTTTGAATAAAGGTGCTTTTATTGTACACATCACTATTAATACACAGAACATTTTTTTGTCAGTATAACACCAAGCAACCCTAGATCTGGCTTGGCACAGCCCTCCTGCCTAGTCACCAGCCAACTAGCTCAGCACTGGTCGCACTGCACAATAAATGTTTAAACACTTACATTCCTCCCTTCCCTTAGCTTGATGGACAGATGACACACCCACATGGTCTTTATAGAAGAGGTCTCTTCAGGGGCTTTGTTTGAGGAGTCTCACTGCAGCCACATCCGGTCAACTGCTGTTAGCTGTGTAAAAAAATGCATCCAAACCACCTCAAAATTTGAAAGTTAAATCACACTCCTTTTATACTTTTACTTTTTTACACATATGTTCTCCACTATATTTTTTAACTGGGTGCACTGCTTTACAAATGTATAACCCAATCTGGACGCCTAAAGCAAACCACTCCCTTTGTCCCAATGCATATACATATAAACATGTGATGTGATACATGAAAAAACAGTCAGTATTTAACTTATGTGCAAAACAGAAAACTAATTTGCACCCCTTGCATTGTAACATGGTTTTGTCCGGGAGACAGAAATAAGAAACTTCTTAATTTAAGATCCTTAAAGAATCTGGCCCATTATCTTCACAATCAAAGTATAAAAAAAAACTGATACGCCGTTTGCATTCAACATGACACATTCGCCACAATACTACTCTTTGGGTCCTATGGACAGCAATGTGTGAACTGTGGTGCCCTACACTTTTTGGTAGAGGAGATTAATGGCCATTTTTCATACTGCTGTCACAACAGAAAGGTTTTGTTGCCCGATGTGGTTGTTCCACTATATTTAGCAGAACTGTTTATGACTAATACCTTCAAATTACGTACTCATTATCTCCATAATATTCTCAATTACAACTCTGCATTTGCCCACAGACCATATAGCTTTAAAATACATGGTACTGTACATTGCTTAATAAGAAGATTGCATCCAGATACTGCAGTTGCTCCAAGTTACACCGAACTTCATATCCTTGATACTCAACAGGCAAGTGAGCACCATATGGCTAGAAAGCCAAGCTATAACATTGATGAACAATCTTAACACTATGTTGCATCAAGTCATCCTTCTTGTACAGAGCATATGGATGATGCACAAAGTCGGAAAAAGGGAATGAAAATGTCTAAACATTAGGTCAAAACTAGTTTGAGGTAAGTAGGGTGATATTTTGCAACAAGACAAGAGATAAGTGTCGCTACAAACACACCTTCATGTCATGTTTTTACGACTGTTGATGGGGAACTTCCTTCTTAACAAAAACTATTGATTTCTCCTGTGACTACACTGTCCTGCCTTGATCAGGATACCTAATTCTACTACAAAAATTCACTTCAGCACCAAACAATGCAGCTTCAACCACTACTTATATACTCAGACAACCCAAACCCTAACCATGGCATCACTGGAGGACATTTTCTTCCTATTTCGATTTCCTCCACTATAAAGTATGCTTTCATTTCACAACACTTTCCTCTCAATTGAAAAGCAAACATACTTCAAATCTTTAAAATCCACCCAGTCTTCTAACCCACAGCTCCTCTTTGTGAACTTCAACTTCTTTCTCTGCTCACCTGCATTTCCTTTCCCTTCCTCCCATATAGACAATGATTTTTCCACCTACTTCAAAGACAAAATCAAAATGATTCAATAAGATATTTCAACATGGAAAATGCCACACACCACTCACCTTCTCCTACATTCCGCAATAAACCCTCTGTTCATTATCTCCAGGAACTAAAGACGAAGTGTCTGCACTCATCTTATCATTTCATCCAGTCCCCTTGATCCTATTCCCTCTCAACTTCTCAGCTCCATTTCCCCCCAGTTTATGCCCAACTCTAGCTCGCAAAGCCCTGTCTCTCTCTACTGGTTCATTACTACAAAATCGTAAAAAAAATGTTAAACAAATCACTTTTGGACCCAGCATCTCTCTCCAACTACCTTCTTATTTCTCTCTTCCCATTTGCCTCTAATCTACCTGAGCAACTTGTGTATAACTGCCTATTTCACTTTCACTCTTTTCATTGGATACTCACCTTCTGACCATAAAAATCCACTGAAACTGCTGTCACAAAGTGATAAATGACCTACTACAACAAAATCTAACAGCAACTTTCTACATAGTCATCCTTCTGTACCTCTCTGCTGCTTTTGAAACTGTTGATCACCCTCTTTTCCTGTTGATCACCCTCTTTTCCTACAAACACTTTAATCCATTAGACTTCCTGGCACATTTTTTTCTGGTTCATTTCCTACCTATCAAATCGCTTCTTTAGTGTCTTTATCTCTGGCACTTAATCCCCTTCACTACTACAATTTGTTGGTATCCAACAAGGCTCTGTTCTTAGCCCTCTACTTTTCTCCTTGTACTTCTCTAATTTGCTCATTTGTCCTCCATTGCCACCTGTATACTAAAGACACCTAAATCTACCTCTCTACCAATTACGTGTCCCCTTCTGTATCTTGTGTAAACAATTGTCTCTCTGCTGTCTCCACATGGAAGTCCCAACGCTACCTAAAGCTCAATTTGTCCAAAACCTCAAATTTCCCTCACCATCAATAACACCACATATTCCTAAGTTTCCCAAGCCTGCTGCCTTAGTGTAACACTTGACTCCCCCTTCTGCTTTACCTTTGTCCATTCATGCACTGTCCAGAGTTAAAAAGTTGATATTGTTTAATAAAAACTGACTTTCTTTCTTTCTTTCTTTTACCATATTAATATTTTACATAATTACCACCTATATTTACCATCATTAAAACCTTTTACCTAAATGCCTGCAACACAACAGGTTCCCTTCAGGAAGTTCCCACAACCCTAACCTTTTTTTCTTACCTCCTGAAACACACACCGCTGTCTGATAACCTGAACATCTACATATCGTTTGCTCCACTGGAGAAGCAGCTGATCAAGGGCCCTCCACGAGAATCAGTAAGACCGGTACTTCTCCAGATTATATTTCATTTTTTTTAACAAGCTGAGATTAATGTTTGCCGAATAAAAGTGTGAGGATTGACGCTATTTTGGTTAGCTGCATCAGCTGATATCTTTATCTATAGAAGGACTGACCTGAATGGATACCATCTGAAGTCTTAATGAGAAGGAACTGCAGTATTATGCACCTAGGAAATATATAAACTACCGTATATACTCGAGTATAAGTCGACCCGAATATAAGCCGAGGCACCTAATTTTACCACCAAAAACTGGGAAAACTTATTGACTCGAGTATAAGCCTAGGGTGGGAAATGCAGCAGCTACTGGTAAATGCACAGCCTAAGGTCAGCATCTGTAATCCAGGTGACAGAAGTAACAAAACGCAGGAGACACTTACAGAATGATTTACTGCCACCCAATGAGGTGGTATCTTCTGTCAGTAAGAAAATGATATATATTACATTTTTTAGTGAAGGTGAAAGCTTTCAGTGTAAATCCTACACTTTTACTTGTAGAGATACTTTCACCATGGTGGCCACTGGATAGGAGTGTGCTATCTTAGCATGCAATAGCTGTATGCAAAAGTCTGGCTGAATTACTACCGCATTATAGCAAAGATTAATGGACTAATAAACTAAGCGTCAAATGTTTAATAGTTCACTGCTTCTCCGTCTAGATAAACATTATAGACCGGCTGCTGTTGAAAAGGCTCACACATCAGATACTTATCAGTTATTTGCTCAGTAAACCACGTCTTTGTACTCTAGCAGCTAGACTGGGATAAAAGACAATACTCCAACAGCTTACCGGTACTTGAAGTATTTGGTCTCCAGCCAATAGTCTTGCATCTCTGGCAATGATAATATCCCGATATATTTCTTGGATGACAATGTTTATTAAAGGAGTCTCGCTACCGCCAACGATGCTGATCCCCAGCTCGATGTAGGGGTTGGAGGGGTGAATTTCAATTGTAGCATTGGTTCAGTAAGAGAGAGAGAGATATTTCACCGTTGAACTTACCCCCGCAGTGGAACGCATGTGCGTTCCACTCACAGGAAGTTCGGCATTTGCGGAACTTCCTGTCTGTGGAACGCACATGCGTTCCACTGCGGAAGTTAGGAGCTGAGGGTCCGAAGACCAGGTAAGTTCACCCGTGTATAAGCCGAGGGGGGCTTTTCAGCATAAAAAAATGTGCTGAAAAACTCGGCTTATACACGAGTATATACGGTACTTTCATTTTAACTCGGATATTATTTCTTCTAAGCATACAACATAAGGAAATAAGGATTTAATTATGCAACTTTAAATAGCCAGCCGGCAGTTTAGCTTCAATATTGACTGATATACAATTAAACCAGGGGGTAAATGTATCAAGCTGAGAGTTTTCCGGCGGGTTTGAAAAACCAATCAGATTCTAGCTATCATTTATTCAGTATATTCTACAAAATGATAGCTAGAATCTGATTGGTTGCTATAGGCAACATCTCCACTTTTCAAATCCGCTGGAAAACTCTCAGGTTGATACATTTACCCCCAGGTGTTTAATGTGAGACTGGTGGTGAATAATTATTAAATGCAAGTGCTTCTGAACCTCCTTTATCTTTGGTACCTGATGCAAAATTGTTTTTATTGTGTGCATGTAAATTGTAATAAATGCTAGATGTTTTTATATAACAATATGGTTATGTTTATTGTGGACTAACGTACAGGTGTTAATAACTTCTATTTTGTTTAGTTGTTGTAGCTTTTTGTTAGGCGACTGCTAAAAACCCTATTCGGAGCTGCTCCCTCATTTAGTCCAGGCACATTTATAGCTAGCACTAGTTTGCTGTTTTGTTTTATTTCTTATATTTGTCCATAAGTAACTCAATCAGTGCTAAACCAGTGTATCAAGTCACCTCTCCAACACACAGGGCCGGATTAACCCGAGGGCTAACTGGGCTATAGCCCAGGGGCCTCGGGCATCCAGGGGGCCCTTCAAAGTCCTCAGCAGCATTATTGATCTGTCCGGGGGCGGGGGCGCCCCCATCCCGATCAATGCTGCTGAGCACTGTCAGTGCATTCCTGAACTCTCGTGAGATCTCCTCAGCAGAGCTGGATTAAGGATTCGGGGGGCCCAGGGCACTTAAGACAGGGGGGCCCCTAAGATCTAAAATTAAGGACATAGTGACACATCCTGCATTACATCACCTACAGACCACAGTATGACACTTACAGCTCTCCCAGAGGGCTCGCTTAGGTTGTCTGCATAAGAAAAATCATTGCTTCCACAAACTAAAATACTGTACATTAAAACAATCATCAAAACACCACATTAAAATGGGTATTGACACCGCACATTAAAACTAGCAATGATATCACACATTAAAAATACCATTGATAACGTACACTAAAACTAGCAATGATACCGCACGCTAAAACTAGCAATGATACCGCAAATTAAAATACCATTGATAATGCATCATTGGGCATGGCCAGGCCACCCTCCTACAGACAAAAAAACCTGCATTGTTGTGTACACCATTGAACGGTCACCAAAAATTGGGATTGTCCCACTAGAATAACAATATTTCACAGACTTTGCTGCTCTCTCCTACCTGTTCTTCTCACTTTCACCACCTGTGCTGCAGGTTTCTTTAGTTGCTGCTTGTCTGGATCCTGGAATGTTAGGGGCCCTATTTGGAAAAAAAAATGGGTACATTTAGAAAATTACAGCCACCCCCAGCGTTAAATCAGTACCACCCATGATTAATAATTAGGCCTTCCTCCAGCCCCAACATTAAAATAATAGTATTCACATTTAATAAATAAACCTATTTCCCTCCCTACAAACAGCCCCAGCAATAAATTAATAGTATTTACATTTCAGAAATATACCTATTTCCCTCAACCGTCACTACCATTAAATAATTCATAGGCACATTTAATAAAGGGACCTCATTCTTCCCAAACTCACCCCCACATTCAGTAGCGCCCAAACCACCCCATCTTAAATTAATTGTCCCCACTATTGTGCCCCTCTCCCCCCCCTTTTTCCTTATGCTGTGTCTCCCCCTTTTTCCTTACTGTACCTCTCTTCTCCCCATTTTTCCTTACTGTGCCTCTCTTCTCCCCCTTTTTTCCTTACTGTGCCTCTCTCCCCCCCTTTTCTTCATGCTGTGTCTCTCCCCCTTTTTCCTTACTGTGCCTCTCTTCTCCCCCTTTTTCCTTACTGTGCCTCTCTTCTCCCCCTTTTTTCCTTACTGTGCCTCTTTTCTCCCCCTTTTTTCCTTACTGTGCCTCTCTTCTCCCCCTTTTTCCTTACTGTGCCTCTCTTCTCCCCCTTTTTCTTTACTGTGCCTCTCTTCTCCCCCTTTTTCCTCCATAATGTGCCTCTCTTCTCCCCCTTTTTTCTCCATACTGTGCCTCTCTTCTCCCCCCTTTTTCCTCCATACTGTGCCTCTCTTCTCCCCCTTTTTCCTCCATACTGTGCCTCTCTTCTCCCCCTTTTTTCCTTACTGTGCCTCTCTTCTCCCCCTTTTTTCCTTACTGTGCCTCTCTTCTCCCTCTTTTTTCCTTACTGTGCCTCTCTTCTCCCCTTTTTTTCTTACTGTGCCTCTCTTCTCCCCCTTTTTCCTTACTGTGCCTCTCTTCTTCCCCTTTTTCCTTACTGTGCCTCTCTTCTCCCCCTTTTTCCTCCATACTGTGCCTCTCTTCTCCCCCTTTTCCCTTACTGTGCCTCTCTTCTCCCCCTTTTTTCCTTACTGTGCCTCTCTTCTCCCCCTTTTTCCTCCATACTGTGCCTTTCTTCGCCCCCTTTTTTTTTACTTACCTTTCTTTTAGCTTCTTTCTTCTCTTCTGTTTTCTTGTTTCTTTCCTGGTTTTCTCCGCGCTGCTCCTCACTGAATGACAGGCGTGCCTTGATGATGTCACGCCTGTTTTTGTTTTTTCTTTCTTTTACTACCCTGCTCCCCCCACCAACGAAGGGAGCCCCGAACATGCCAGCCCGCAAGCCCTTCTCCCCCCAGGTGCTGCCACCGGGAAGGGGGGGGGGCGCCATTGAAAAAAAAAAAAAAAAAGAATAAAAAATCAGGTTAGGAGCCCGGGGCACGTGCCCCTTGTGCCCCCCCCTTAATCCGGCTATGCTCCTCAGTAAGGAGCTTACAGCTCACCACGGAAGGAGGACTGCACTGCCAGGTAAGTGCTTGGGGGGGCCTCATGGGGGGCGGCGGGCGGCTCACATTGGGGGCCTCAAGGGGAAATGGAGGCCCCCTTAGCCCAGGGGCCTCCATTCCCTTAATCAGGCCCTGCCAACACAGTTCCTGAATTTCGGAACATTCTCTCTTTAAGGATGCCATTTTCATATTTCTTTAATTATTATATAAACAGCATCAACCCATCAATCTAATATTGAGATGAAAGGTGATGTCCAATGCTGATAGCAAATTTTATGAAGAGTAGCTTCTGAGCTTGAAATAGGGAACCCTGCACTGCTACTTTAAAGGTACTACAACATTTTACAGATATCCCAGAAGACAATGAAGTGGGGCTCTAGGGACCTATACAATAAAAACACAGTGGATTGTTTAGAACACATCAACCCATTAAGTGTGTAATTTAGGACATTACATAAAATATGCATAAAGCTTCCGGTGTCAAAATGACACATAATAAATTTTCGGTAAGGTTGCACTCCTGCCTTAAGCATAAGCGGTGTGTGATAAACTCTATGTATTATGTATAGTTGTGGAAATTTAAGTGAAACATGTTATAGGACTTAAAGTATTTTCTTCCACTTCCCCTTAGTTATAGTACTGCCTTTGTCTGATGCAGCATGTTGTAAATCAAGATATAAACTTTTTTTTTAAATTTATGCACCAAACACAAGCAGTAGGAAATTTATTAAGTGACAATTTGCTAGTATAAGACTTAATACACAATGCATATCACAGCTGGAGATATTAGTAAATATAAGTATGTGGTACCCCAATTTGTAAATGTAGCTACTGCAGTTGCCAAGTGTTGTCTATGTGAAGAATCTGCTGATTGACCCATGACACAATAGTACTATTATTTTATTCAGATTGTTCAGTGTATACATATCAAACCAATTACAGATTCCTGTACGTACGTTTTTCAACCTTTGTTTCTCATATTTTAATCTGGTTTTAAAAATACAGAAAAAAACATGTTTATAATTTTGTGGGTAAAGCTATACTCAGACTTTTGCTGTGCTGGACACCTATTGCTGCAAAGCACATTGGTTCATTTAATAAGCTCCACTGGCAGGAAACACCTCAGCTCTTCCTCCTTGAGAATTATTCTAGAAGGAGGGAACATTATTCCAGGAGTCGCTTCTTTCCTCAGACAGTTTTTCTTTCAGATGACTCTTTATGTCTGAATATTGCATCTTGCAGTATACCATGCGCTATAATGGGTCTATTTAGCGTCACTAATTCCTCAGCACTGTACAGATAACTCATTCACATCAGTCCCCACCCCATTGGAGCTTACAATCTAAATTCCCAAACATACACACATACAGACCAAGAGAAACAAAGTGCAATTTAATAGCAGCCAATAAACCAATCAGTATGCTTTGGAGTGTGTGAGGAAACCGGAGCACCCGGAGGAAACCTATGCAAAAACGGGGAGAACATACAAACTCTACACACATAAGGCCATGGTCGGGAATCAAACTCATGACCCCAGTGCTGTGAGGCAGAAGTGCTAACCACTAAGCCACCGTGCATTGCATGGACATTGACAGCATGGCAAACCCCATTCTACAAGTGGTGTTTGCACGCTGAGTGTCAAGTTGACTTCATTGCTCCCCAAAATCTGCTTATAACAGAATACTATGCTAGTAAAAGAACACAGTTTTCATCCTGAGAGAAAATTGCAGCTAGGCTTAGTTTTGGGCATGTGGCCATTATTATCACCCCTGCCTCCTTTTCATGATCCTGCATCTCCTTTAGCTCCTCCGTTTCTACATCCCTATCTTTCTCCACACTCTCACCGACACAACCTTCTCTCCTTCCTTTCTCCATAGCCTCCTCCAAACACAAAATGCAAACCTCAAAAAACAACCAAACTAACCACAGTACCAGTCACACCCATCTCACACACAAATAACACAGACAGGACTGTAAGCAGAAAGTAGAATAAGCAGATAAGGGACAACACAACAAAAATATAAGACAACTCTCAGAAATTGATAATTAACAAGTATTTACTAACACCTATGCAACTCTCTTCTCCAATGCTGTATATCCTCTGACCTTTATCAAAAAGGAAGTGGCAATCTTTTATAAATGAACTGAGGTAGCAATTGTGACGATACTGTTGAACATGTACTTTTTATCCCCATGTCCCCTAGAGTGTCTGCCTTACCACACATTAAGACTGTGTATTCAGTACATGTGTTTTCATTGCCATAGTATCATCATCATCATCACCATTTATTTTTATAGCGCCACTAATTCCGCAGCGCTGTACAGAGAACTCACTCACATCAGTCCCTGCCTCACTGGAGCTTACAGTCTAAATTCCCTAACACACACACACACACACACACACACAAACAGACTAGGGTCAATTTGTTAGCAGCCAATTAACCTACCAGTATATTTTTGGAGTGTGGGAGGAAACCGGAGCACCCGGAGGAAACCCACGCAAAAATAGTATGTCTTTGCTCACCCCCATACTGTGTTTGTGCCAGAGTCGTCTGTGTTTCTCAATCCAATTCGGGATCCTTGGGCCTAGATGGAGCAGGACTGAAACAGAACCTAGTGGGATGGATGATCTTTCTGCTCATGTAGAGGCCTCAAGACAAGAAGTATAGGAATATAAGGACCAGAGTCTGTGCCTCAGTACTGGAGTGGAACCCAGCATTATACCTGACTGGAACTGTTCGTGGGAACTCAATCCTGGCTCATGTGGCCAGGCACACGGGACTGGAACCCATTACTAAGAACTCAGATAGGAAACACACAGAAACTCAGAACAGAGTGAACTGGAACTGGAGACAGGGACTAGGAACTCAGAACCGTGACAAGAAATTGTGACCTCAGGACTGTGTGGCAGGCACAGACCTGGAATCCCCACACAGATACACAGAACTGGAAATAAGCCCTAGCGACTCAGAACCAGCCGTAGCAACAGAATAGGTGCTACCGTTAAAGCCACTGGTAAAGCAGAATAGATACTGGATGGTGTACAGTTCTTACTGAGGTGAGCCCTCTTGCTGAATGTAGAATATTGCTGTAAGATGAGTAGCTTAAAAGTGCAAAGTACTTGCAGAATGATGAACTCCGGAAAATGCAGTATGCTTGGAAGAAGATATGCTCTTTAGAAGCATACTTGCATGGTGATATGTAGTTGGTAAAGCAGGATGTACACTGAAGAGGATCACTTTGTAAACACAGGGAATCAGGAACAACTGGAAGCAAGAACTATCCTCAGGACAGAACTGACACTGTTTGGTCAGACGCTAAATTAAAGGGAAATTGTGGAACCGCGTGCGACTGAATCCCCGGGACCCTTGTGTAGGGTACCTGCCCCACTGGGAAGGATGCAGGCGATGTGTCACGGGCACTAGGAGTCTTTGCCCAGGATATCACCAGATGTAGTCTTACCAGAGTAGTGTATGCACACAGTGGTCTTCTGGTAGCAGGGTGACTAGCGGAACAGGAGAATCAGCAGATGGTGAGAGGATGCTAGAGGGAAGTCTATGACTAGCAGCAACAGGTTATGGGTTAAACAAAATGAACACGAGGATCTTGATGGACGTGAAGACGTGAGGAAAGTCAGTGGTCTGCGAACAGCAAGTTGTACCACTGCTATAGTGAGAGGAATGTCCAGGGATAGATAGGAGGTAGTGAAGTCAGTGGTCTGCGTACAGCAAGTTGTACCACTGCTTGTAGTGATGGAACTGGTTCCAGGTGCAAGTAGGTAACGGGGAAGTCAGTGGTCTGTGAATAGCAAGTTGTACCACTGCTTATAGTGAGGAAACTTGTAACTGGTGCCAATAGGAAACAGGGAGTCAGTGGTCTGCGTTCAGCAAGTTGTACCACTGCATATATAGGTGAGGATAGGCACTAGGGTAGATGAGTGGAGTATCAAAGGTAACACGGAGAGCACAAGGAACTTGATTCCAATGGTATATATAATACAATAGCAAATGACTAGCGCTGCTTAAAGATACAAAGTCACTACTGAGATCCAGGTCGTATGAGACAAAGTCAATAGCATCTATAACTTCGTGAGATAGAGGACTCCGTAGATGAGCAGAACATAGTCCAAGCGGATATGCAATAAACTGGTAAAGTCAATAAAAGATAAGCATACCGCGATTCAGTTGAGCAGGCTGTCACGAGAGAAACACAGGGATAGCTGAGCGGCTGAACGCCGACACGAGTAGAGGCCACAGGAGAGTGGTAGCGGTAATCCGTGTCTGTGAAGCACACAGACAGAGAACATAACACGAGTGGAGCAATGATGATTCTTGCGGAGGTCAGCAGGAATAGTAGACACGAAGAAACACAGGAGAGTTGAAGCGGTCTGGTAACCGGCAATGCAGTAGTCAGGAATCAGCTAGGACTGAAGACACGATGTAAAACACAGGAGAGTTGAAGCGGTCTGGAAACCGGCAGAGCAGTAGCGAGGAATCAGCTGGAACTGAAGACACAATGAAACACAGGAGAGTTGAAGCGGTCTGGAAACCGGCAATGCAGTAGCGAGGAATCAGCTGGAGCTGAAGACACGATGAAACACAGGAGAGTTGAAGCGGTCTGGAAACCGGCAATGCAGTAGCGAGGAATCAGCTGGAGCTGAAGACACGATGAAACACAGGAACACCTTCAGAGACTCACAGGGAATGAGACTCCAAGATCAGGCCACGAGGTAAGGACCACAGGTGCTTTAAATAGGGAGTGTTGCCTGATCAGCCAATTAACTAAAAGCAACAGGTCTGAAGGGTTCATAGAGGCTGCGCATGCGCAGACCATCAGGATGCCGGGCGGCCACGGTTCCTAACAACGGGAGAAGAGGCACTCACAGTCCAGTGAGTGACACGATGTTTGTGATGGGAAACCCGTAACATTGTAGGGAAAAAGGTTTGTCCCCCATAATGAAAACTGAGATTGATACATAGGCTGGAGTTGAGAATTACCCGGGGAAATAAAAGGGGCAGGGGAAAAGGGGTAAAGGGCAGGAGACATGGAAGGAAAAGGCTGGTTAAACCACTGCTGCTGTGAAGGATTCTGAAATCCCTGAAAGAATTGTGACTGTGGGGGAAAGGGGTAGAAAGAACTCGAAGGAGGAGCCAGTGTAGGGACTGTAGAGGGAATAACATTCTGGGAAAAGAATGAAGTCTGATGAGAAACAGATAGGGCTGAAGTACTTTGTGCTATGGCTAGCAAGGTATCAGAAAGAGCTGGTGGAAATACTGTGGATGCTTGGGGCAAAACAGGGGGCATAGACAAACTGCGGTCTGAGTAGATCTGCGCGTGTGCCTGGACCTGATTCGCAGATGATGTGGGGTCAAAATCTCGGGCCAAACTATCCCTGGGATTACTTGTCGGGGAGAAAGGCTGGGGGTGGGGACAGGGCCATCTTAACAACATTATGGGCCCCCAGGCAAAGCAGTGCACCGGGGCCCCTACATATATATATATATATATATATATATATCTACTATATAAATGCCTAGTGGCGTGTGTGGAAAAAAAAACCCAAGCTGCAGCGCCACCTGCTGGGCAGAGTTATACATTGACCTATATATTTCTTGAAGGAGAAGTGACAGTTGGGAGTGGTTGGTGGTTGCAGGGGGTGACAGTGGGGAGTTTTTAACACCTTAAGTAGCTTGATGAAGGATGTGGTGATGAAGATGAAGGATGAGGTGATGGAGAAAAATGATGAGGTGGTGACATGTGGACAAAACCACGTTAAAAAAGGGCGCTTGCGTCGGGAAGTAACGCTCTTCCCCTGAGGAGGCCTGGGATAGGCCCAAATGCATGACAAGAACCTTTTCAACACCTTAAGAAGCTTGATTTGACTAGAATGCATGAGTATCATGCACGGGTTAACTTGTGTATATACATATATATATACATATAATATATATATATATATATATATATATATATATATATATATATATATATATATTGTAACAAAAGGAGGCATTTAGCTGGCAATATGCAGAGAAAGCAGGGAAGTAGAGTAAAACATTGGCACAGTTATGTACCTAGGTGGAGATTAAACCAGGTAAAAACATATGTGTAGTTTACAATTGGTTTACTTACATGATTTAAAAGCTGCTACCTCTCAGCAAACAGACAGGGTGGGGTCTGATAGTCTAAACAGAGCCAGGGATGGGTGTTTCCTTTTAAAGAGAAGGTGGGTGTGTCACCTGTCCATCAAGATAGGCCTGTGGGAGGAGTGTCAGGTATAAAACCCTGCTTGTTTCATTGTTCAGGGAGATCAACGCTGGGCTAGCTGGCTGATCTGGACAGAGAGCTGGACTATGTACAGTAAGCGTTGAGGGTCTCCATAATCGCTGTGCAAGTATACGGTGTCAAATCATTATTACCATCCTGACAATAAAGAACCATAAAAAGGAAGAAGTTGTACGCGTGTGCTTCTGCAGTAGCGGGCTCTTGCCACAAGTGCTGTCAGGAGTGGGATGCTCCGGGGAGGAAGTTTCCGCTACCCAACCCGCGCAGATGTCAACATGGAGGAAGTACTGAGAACCCTCGTGAATGAGGCCGCTACGCAGCAACAGCAGCAAGCTCAGATGCTACAAGTTGCCGAGGCACAGGTGGAAAACACAAGGCTCTTAAGAGAAGAGTTAAGCCAGGTGAGGCATGACAGAAATGAACCACCTGGTCCTGTTCTCCAGAAAATGCCACCAGCTGATGACGTAGAAGCATATCTGGTGTCTTTCGAGAGACTTGCAAAAAGGGCAAAATGGCCTCCTAAAGATTGGGCTGAGAGACTGGCATCATATCTGACTGGTGAAGCTCAGCGAGCTTATATGGATCTAGATGAGGAACGGGCCTCTGATTATCTGTGTCTAAAGTCTGAGATATTGGCTCGCATTGGAGTTTCCGGGCCAGGCCAAGCCCAGCGCTATCACCAATGGCGCTATGATAAAGAAAAACCGGTCAGAGCACAAGTGGCTGAGCTTTCTAAAATTTTAAAGAAATGGCTGCAGCCTGAGGAGAATTCGCCTTCTCGGATTATTGAAGTTCTGGCGATAGATCACTGCATCTGGAGGCTGAACCGCGATTTGCAAAGGTGGGTTCTGTAATCAGACCCACAAACTTATGAAGAGCTTGCCACCGTGGTAGAAAGGTTTTGTGCGCTACAGCAAATAACTAAAGAACCTGCATTTGTGCCGAAGCCGCTGCCACGCCAAAAGCCAGGTTTGACAATCCTTGCTACAGGGCCCAATGGCAAAACTGCTACGGACAGAGGGCCAGGTGCAAAGCTGTCTAATCTGAAGTGTTTTGAATGTGGTGAGTGTCCTAAACTACAGGAACCCATGGACTGTTCTGTAGCACATATTGGACCTGCATTTCCAAGCTGTTTTACCATGAGTCCCACATCAGGAAGTCCTTGTTTGTTCCGGGTGACTGTGCTAATCAACCAAAACCTTGTTCTGGCCTTGGTTGACTCGGGGAGTGAACTCTCATTGGTTTCCAGCTCTGCTTTACCCGAAACCATAATTTCTCGGTTGCCCAAAGTGAAAGTTCTTTGCGTACATGGCACAACAGAGGAGTATGAAAGAACAATACTACCAGTCACACTCAAAGACAAAACTGTTATGGTGGTAACTGCCATAGCACCTAAACTCCCATATCCACTCATTTTGGGGCGAGACTTCCCACTGTTTAATGATGTCCTCGGTGAGCGGATCCGGCGGGACATGCCGGCAACTGATGCAACGGTCGGAAGCCCGGTCTTAAAGGAACCGCCTAAGAATCCACAACATCTGGACATCGATCTTTGGTAACCGCCAAACCAAACTATCTCTATCACAAAAGAGAGTGTCTTTATTTACATTCCTCTTCACTTCTGTATCATACTGAGTTGCAGATAACACTAAATTAAATATGTAAAGCTCCATTCTCACTGATAATTACAGGAGGTTGACATGAATATGGTAGCATATACTGTACGTTTCCCCATACTCCTACTGCACAAAGCTTAAACATATCTCATGATGTTAATACAACAGTTCACACTTCCTACACCGCTCCTTATGGTACTAACAGAGACAATGACGATGGGCAAAAATTTTCCCACTTTCAGGCAGCTTCTCTTCAACACATGCATGCAAATCTGACACCTTCCCTGTGTACTCTAACCTGCATCTTATCCCCCTTAAGTGAATTATATCACTGTGGATTGCATAGTGTTAGGCTGATGACTACCAAGATGAGTTTTTAGAACAGTTAAAAGGGAACTTTAGCAGCCACCTTTCCCGTAGAGCTTTATGTGCTCACAGGTACTTGGATGCCCCCAGGTCTTAAGCTCGGTGTAGTAAAATCTCATGTAAGCCCAGGCTGGAGCTGGTGATCAGAGACAGGCCAGGGTCAGAGGTGCGCAGTAGACAGCGTAGTCCAGGCAAAGTGAAAGGGTCAGGGCCGGTAGCAAGCAAGCAAGTCCAATTTCCAAGCAGAAGTCAGGACCACAAGCAGGGCCGGTGCTAGGGTCCTTGGCGCCCTAGGCACACTTACAAAATCTGCGCCCCCACCCGGCACACTGTCAAAATCGGCAGCCCCCAGCCGGCACACTGTCAAAATTGGCGGCCCCCACCCGGCACACTTACAAAATCGGCGACTCCCCCCCTCCCCACGTCTTTTCTTACATTAACTTGCCTCCTCTCTGCTCCGTCTCCTCCCCTCCACTCACTGACACTGTCGGGCCGTGATGATGATATCACGCCCGACAGTCAGTGAGTGGAGGGGAGGAGACGGAGCAGAGAGGCGGTGGTGGTGATCAATAGCCACTTCCCCCTCCCCGTGGATTTTTCTGAAGCTGTGCGGCGGCCGTGAAAGGTATGGTCAGCGGTCGCAGCACAGTTTTAAAGTAATTTTCATTCTGTGGCGCCCTCCAGAGCCCGGCGCCCTAGGCAACTGCCTAACCTTAACTAATGGGAGCGCCGGGCCTGACCACAAGCGAATTAGCGGAATCCAGAGTTCGGGCAAAGGTCAGGGTAACAGACAATCAGGCAAGGTCCAAGGTACAGGCAAGGGTCACAACAGGTAATAAATAAGGGTCAGGATACAAACAGCAGGCCAGCAAACAATACAGAATGTGAACGCTATAACCCGGCAGAGAGGCCAAGCCCTCCCTGCCTTAAATACTAAATGTAGCCAATCAGGGACAAGGATTGGGCCTCACATGATTAGTCTTCAGGGGCTGCCTAATAAACACAATTATACCTAATTAGCTCACAGGCTTTATTGTAACTAATGCGCACACGCCAGGCTGCCCTGTGATGCCAGGATGTGGCGCTGATAGAAGGCGTCCCAGCCGTTGCTATGGTGACGGCCAGGACTAGAGAAGGGAAGCGATGTCCCAGCTGTTACTATGACAGCTGGGACGCAGACAGAGGAAGCGAGCCACGGATCACCGCAGATCGTTACACATAGGCTCTGAAACTCTATTTCTAACGTACTCTCCGCTTTTGACAGCTTTACCTGCAATAAATTCTGTTCATTATGAAAAATAACAAACTGTTCTGATCACTTCTAAATGCTATAGGTATGGATAGACATTATTTGTAATGCTCTTTTCTGTTTATGGTTGCCATTGTGCTTCTTAACCAGATGCAAACATTGTGTGACTTTGCTACATTGATGTCATATGCATGCAACAGCTGGCTGTTCTCATGTTATTTGTGGATTTTATATAGCATTTGATTTGCAAACCATATTATTGAAGGCTTCTTTTGCAAGGGATTATTCCCAAAATGCAAAGATTTATTTTCTGTTTCTATGGCTCCCACATTTGAGCAATGCAAGTGTGCAAGAGCAAGTCTGTTAGTAGATTTAACTTCCCATTGGTCCTAGGATGTTTGCCCATAATGGACAAATGTTTATCTTTGCCCATGATCATTTTAAAAGTGATTATATTAAAGGTGGCTGCTGTGGGAGCTCCGTTAATCTGTGTCCATGGAGGTCTGCACCAAGCCACATCCCTCTTATGCATTATTAAGCCTCATTCTCTAAGTGCCTTTCGAGGTCCAAGACATTAAGAGGTATATTTACTAAATTGCAGATTTGCAAAAGTGGAGATGTTGCCTGTAGCAATCCAATTATAGGTATAATTTATTTAGTACATTCTACAAAATGACAGCTAGAATTTGATTGGTTGCTAAAGGCAACATCTATACTTTTTCAATCTTGCAGTTTACTAAATATACCCCTAAGACTCAAAGTAGTAGATGTATCAAACCTTCTAAAAAGGAAAACTGGAAGTGTTGCCTCTATAAATATATCAGATTCTATTATTTTCTAAAGTGTACTAAATAAATAGATAAAATCTGATTGGTTGCTATGGGCAACACCATCACTTCCTTTTTAGAAGGTTCTACTCCAATGGCTCATTTGTGGTTCACCTTTTATTTGCACCTTTTGATAAACAAAGCTAAGCATAAAGGGGCATTGTTTGCTGAAAGCAGGCTAGACACACTCATGTAGTATGTATGGTGGAAAAGTATAAAAACAAGCATTTATGTTGTGGAATGCATATTTAAAGAAGTATTTGGGTAATTGGCTTGGCTTATTATATGGCAACAGATGTTTTTTTCACCCCAGCAAAACAACATTCTCAGAAATCTGTAATCAACCTATGCTTCCAATGAAACACCATGTAGACCATCCAGGTCTATGGTGAGCTGCAGGGGCAGATTGGGAGCTTAAAGTGGCCTCACGTAGGCGGGACCAAATAAATGGTGGGTGGGGCCATTACAAAAGTAAGTGGAGTTGGCTCACCATTAGCCCATATCCACATCAGTTTTAGACGAGGCAAATGCAAAACGCAATGGTAGGCTAAGTCCGCCTGTCACAACTGATAGAGTAAACAAACCAGTAGGCAGAGTCAGAACACCAGTGGGTGGAGTAAACACATTGGTTATGTGAGTGGAGCACTTAATCCTACAGCAGGGAGTTCCCAGGGTTAGCATTAAATTAACAATAGTTGGGTCTCACAACATCTCCATAACAATATTAATAAAAAATAAAAAACACATTACCTCTGCCTACATGTATGCAAAACTTTAGGGTGTCCGAACCATGGTGGTGTGTGCCCTCACCACCAAGAAGAGGTTCCACACTTCCACACTCCCATTGCCCTGTATTCCTCTCAATGCCCTCTGTACCTCTTTTTGGGGTTAAGTGTGGGATTTCAAAAATAAAAATCCCATACTTTTAAATAAAATACACTAACATGAGCAATTAAAAATATGCTTTTTTCAGAATTAAATGAAAATACTCTCATGGATGTGCCATACATAATGTTTTACAAGGTTTATACTGTTCTGCATAATAATTTGTACAGTATTATTGATGCATATATCATACAAAGAGCATCCCTAGTGACCATCATACAATATAAAGAGCATCCTAGTGGACGCCATACAATACAGAGTACATCCTAGTGATGGTCATAAAATACAGAGAGCATTCTTGTGTCTGCTATGTAATGCAGAGAGCATTGCTATGACCACTATAAAATGCAGAGTATTCTTATGACCGCCATACAATACAGAGAGCAGTCCTATGAATGCAATAAAAAAAACAGAGAGCATCCTAGTGACCACAAATAATAAAATTAGCATTTTTATGTCTGCCACACAATACCACACCCTCATCATGAATTAACCCCTCTAAAAACATTAACTCCAGCCTCATCATAATAACCCCTCCATCATTAACCCATTTATAATCATTAACTCCCGTATACAGTTTAATTATTAATCCTGACGTCATAAATGAATTCCATTTATATTCATTAACCCCCTCATTACCGCATTCAGTCTCATCAAAAGACTGTAATGTGTGCCCATGTGTCCAGGGACACATGCAGGATTGTTAGGGTGGGGGGTCCCACATAAAAAAATTTAAAAAAAGCGAGAGAGCTGCTGCGCATGCGCCCGGTGCTGTGTATACAATACAGCACCACCGCGGTCGCTTCTTTGACAGCGCCGCGGCTGCTGTATAGTACAGTGCCGCTATATGGGGCACTTTGTTAGCGGAGGGGAGTGGTTTCTGGAGACCCAGAAACCCCCCCTGCGTGCGCCACTGGTGTCTATCCCTGTACATGCATGCCCACTGTATGTGTCCCTGTATATGCGTGCCCACTGTGTCCGACCCTGTATCTGCATGCCCACTGTGTGTGCGGCCGCATCGTGTGTCACGTGATGCGGCCGTCTGTGCGCTGACGTGGCCGCATCCCAACCGCCCAGCCCTATCACCTGTATGGGGCATATTCAATTGTCCGCGCACTATTACTGTTATTACGGATTCTAGCTGTCATTTTGTAGAAGGTACTAAATAAATGAAAGCTAGAATCTGATTGGTTGCTATAGGCAACACCCCCCACTTTTTCAAACCTGCATCTTAGTAAATCTAGCCCAAGGTCATTGTTAAGTCATACTTGCCAACTTTTCCATTGGCTTCAGGGAGATCCCAGGGATGGTGGGTGTGTGGGGTGGGGTGGGGCTTGATGAATCGCATCATTTTGGCCCTAAGAGGATGCAATATTTGCCCCGCCCCCGCCACTTATCTATTACGGAGGCAAGAATTGGGAGGTTGCCCTGCTCTCTCAGGAGCCTGGGAGGTCTCCCAGAAATGTGGGAGTCTCCTGGACATTCGCACTAAAGAGCCAGTGAAAAGATAAGTGTTAGACTTCACAAGGACATCAGTTTATCATGACTGCTGTCCCTTTGGAAGGTTTTTTGATAAATATGAAAGACAGTTCAATCCTTATCTATGCAATGAGGATTGAATACTATCTTTCATATTTATATGGTGCTACATAAATATGCCACTAACAGAGAAAGCAAATGGACAATGATCATTAGATTAAATCATACCTCCCAACCGTTCCAATTTCAGAGGACTGTCCCGCTGTCCCGCCCAGCTTACAGTTTGTCCCGATATTGGAGAGGTTTTTTTTTTAGTGTAGCTGTTGCTAAGCAATGTCTCTGTGACATCACCAAGTCATGTGGCTGCAGCAGTCACATGGTACACAGTGCAGATGAGCTGTTTTAACTCTTACAGTTATGTTACTCAACTCTCCAAGGTGAAGAAAAAGGTAAGAAAAAGGGTAATGTAATGATGAGGGGGTATGTGTGCAGAGGAGGTATGTATGTAATGCATGTGGGCAGATGGGGCATGTGTGTAAAATATGTGGGCAGAGGGGAGCATATGTATAAAATATGTGGGCAGAGGGGGCATGTGTGTAAAAAATGTGGGAAGACGAGGCATGTGTGTAAAATATGTGGGCAGAGGGTGCATGTGCGTAAAATATGTGGGCAGATTGGGCATATGTGTAAAATATGTGGGCAAAGGGGGCATGTGTGTAAAATATGAGGGCAGGGGGGCATGTGTGTGTAACACATGTGGGCAGAGGAGGCATGTGTGCATGCCTCCCAACTACCCCACCCCGTGCTATATCCCCCTCTACCCCATCTAAATATATTCTCTCTTCCCGACTGTCTCGATTTGCAGACCGCAAAGGGGTGGGGTTTGGCAGTAAAGTGGGCAGAGCTTTACAGTAATGTGCCATTCGTCGGTGGAGTTTGGGCGGACCAGGGGTGGGGCTTATTTTGTCCCTCTTTTGAGATTTTAAATGTTGGGACGTATGTTAAATGGAAAAAAAAAGTGTTCATACTGCACTAAATTTAGTAGCTTATTTGGATGATTTTTAGAGTATATTCTGTTTAAGAGGGATTTTGAAGACATGGAGAGAGAAGAATATAATGAGACCTTCTAGAGAAAGGAACAGCATGGGAGAAGGGTTGAGGACATTAGGCTGTTTTGGTAGGTGGTTCGGACAGCAGGCCTGGTGCAGGCGAGGTGTGAGGTACAAGTAAGAGAGCTAAGAGGTGTTTGTACACCCTTCAAAGGGCACCAGCAGAAATACTGTGATATAGAAGACAGGTTACACTATTTTAGTTATTGGCTTATAAGAAGTACATTTATTTTTGAGCCACAATCAAGGGTGAAAGTATACCATACATGTTATCAGCGTGCTCCTTTCATGAGGCGATAGGAGAATTTGTTTCAGCCAGCACCATGCCAGATTCAGCAAAGACAAGGTGCTCACAGAGTAGGAGAGATAGAGTGTGACGTTTAGAGGCAGAAGAGTTTAGTCTACTTTCAAAGTATTAAGACTGTTTATCTAGAGGGAGTGATACAGGCATGGTATATTCCAAGGTCTGAAGATTAAATCTCATGAGATAGTGAGTAATTAGTCAAAAGTGGAGGAGGCTGCTGCTGTGATTTTTCTCCCAACAATATAACCTTAAACCATATGCCCCATTAGGTTTGCAGAGGGCAGGTGCAATGTAACAACTTAAAAGTAATATCGTGCAAGAAAATGAGAAAACACATAAAGATTTGTACATAGTTGTAACCTCTAAACAGATGGTAACTGCAACTACAAATTGGAATTTTACCACGTTTTGATCTAATTGTTTAAGTGACCACTTGTATTCTCAATGGGGTCAGCCTCTCACGTGTCTAGTCTCTTACCCATTCTGCAACCTTGTATGTATCTGAATCTACTGCGTGAAGATGTCACAAGCCGTGACATTTAACCAGAAGGGACTATCAGAGTGGGGGCAGGGGCTATGCACTGAAGCAATAGGCCCCTACATTGAAGGGCAAGTGAGGGGGGTTGAGCGGGGCCAGCAGTACTAAGCGAAGATCTAGGAGGCCGCGGACCGGCCCGGCTAGTCATCTCCACTGCCGGAGCAAAAAATGTAAATAAATACTGTTTATCTTCTTTTAATCCCATCCCCCAAAAATAAACATTGTGCGGCCTCCTAACCTGGTAGGTTCTATGACCATTCCGCCTGTGGTGAACTGGATGCAATTTACGCCAAAAATGTAGGTGTAAATTAAGACCATGAAAAGTCCAGAATTTGCATAGTTGAAAAAATAAAAATCTTAATTAAATGAATAAAAAAATCAACGTGAACCCCCCCCCCCCCACACACACACAAAAAAGTCAAACCAGCACAAGAGCTGCCAGACTGGACTTGTATTGGCAAAATCAGGCAGGCAAAAAGCAGACTTTATAATTGGGGCAGTGATTCTTCTTTACTTACACCCCTTCTATAATCTAGACACACCACTCTGGCAACTGGCCACATCTTCTATGGCAACTGGCATTGAGCTACGCAACACTTTACTGGCCCCTACCTTTGCATTTCCCTGGTGGGCCCTTCATGCCCCAGTCTGACACTGCCGTAAGTGCCCTAAGTAAATTTATACCATAAATTTGTAAAATTATTAATATTTTAAAAAAAGCAGAGGCTTTATTCTTAATACATTAATGTTATTTTGAGGATTTAACAGACTGACGTATCCCTTGAATCTGAGGTATAGTTTGGCATACACCTAACACAAATTGAGAACTTAGCAGTCAGGTGGACAAAAAGGCTCATTGTTGAATTTTTACATTCTCTACACTTCGGCACAAGCTGCAATTAGTACATAAGTAAAAAGGCTTCTAGCATGTATGGGCCCAATTCATATCTCAGAGATGAGCCGCCAAACATTAATGTGATATTCGGCTATACTCATTTCTAAGTACTAGGTTACCCTAACATTGTGGATCTTCCTGCGCACCTGGCACTCCGCAGCACATTCATAAGATAGAAGAACCTCTCCTTTACTCATATGGCACTGGGGAAGACACTTGCTAAATGTGAAGAATTTGGCACATATGCAGCACAGTACAGAAAGGGTTAATCCCACACTGTCCATAGTCCTAACTAAATCTAGTCCACGAATAAAAAAAATCTGACAAAAGTCACAAGTGCAAAGCTAACATCAGTTACTGTAATATATTTCCACACTTACACCTGGCTCCGGAAGGGGATAATGCTGCTTTAATTCTCCCGAATTGGTGTGCAAAGCTGTCATTTCAATTAATTACTACCTTATTCTGTAAACAAGTCTGTACATTCTCCTAAGGTGGATGTTTTATGTGTGTCTGATGAGATCTAGAGCTTCTAAGAATCAGTCTAATGCTATTGTAAAACCTCATCAAGCCATTGATTCTCAGATCCTCCTTTTTAAGTGTTTTGCTTGTTTGTTGTCTGAGTTTTCAACAAGCTTCTTTCATTATAATGGTGCTGTGGGAGCAATATTCTGCAAGACAAAGGAAACAAGAAGCAGGAAAATAGTTTTACATCTAATTCCTTCAAAAACAGAAACCAGTGGTATTAAACCTGCTTAGACATAAAGCTTTTACTGTAGATTAAACAGCCTTTACTTGAGAAGATTTCATTGTTGCATTTTATTTGTGAAACTAACTACCAAAACAAAACAATGTCTCACATATTTCTGAGTAGATTTATAGTTATGTTACATTATCATTTATTTATATAGCTCCACCAATTCCGCAGCGCTCTACAGAGGATATTTGTCATTCTCACCATTGGAGCTTACAGTCTAAATTCTCTACCACACAGACTAGGCTTAATATTGTCAGCATCCAATTGACCAACTAGTATGTGTGTATATATATATATATATATATATATATATATATATATACCCCTAGATAGATAGATAGATAGATAAATAGATATAGATAGATATATATTATCCTGTATATCTTGTGAAATGCATGCCAAACAACAGCTGCTGACACAGGTTTGCTGAGTCATTTGGCTATTTTATCCAGGCTTTCTCAGGATGGAATGTACAGCTTCTACAGTAGTTTAAGCAATCACATCAAAAATATATACAAAGTTATGCGACCCTAACGCTAGACTAGACAGTTAGTCCCCTAACTAAACACCGGTTACTATTTGGAACCGGTCACACCACCCACAGCACAAGTCCTCCCAAGCACTGCACTAGCTGTTCCCTTAATTAATAACATCCAGGAGCTCCACCTGTGTTCCTGTTCTGTGTGTGTGGAAAACTGTCCAGATTGAGCCCTGTCTATAGCCTGAGCCTGCAGATTCCCAGGGAAACTATTAGTTTCTTCTTTAATAGTATGAAACACACTGCCCCTTTTACCACATACTCCTCCCCTTAGCTTCGTCAACCTTGGCGAAGCAGATACTGCGGGGAGCACATGTTTACGGGTGAGAGTATCCAAGTTTTTATGAATAGCTCCTGGTCTACGCTGAAATGAAAGGACTACTATGCCAAGAATCACTGGGTCACTCTGGAATTGACTTCCATATTTACCCGCATCCATTTTAATGGTGCATAATCCATCACTAGGGTGAACTCCCTACCAAAGAGGTAGTACCGGTGGTCTTCTACAGCCCATTTGATGGTGAGGCACTTCTGTTCAACCGTCACATACACTAGGCAAGAGCTTGCGATTTAGATACAGGATGGGTTTTTCCTCACCCTTCTTCTTTTGTGACAATACCGTCTGCAGATAAAATAGCTTGTAGTACCAGCGCTGTAGACAAAGCCATTCTTAGGTCCTTTCAGGCAGCTTCTCCCATCTCAGACCAGTTTAGTTTGTCTGGACAGGCTTTCTTGAGAAGCTCTATCAGTGGAGTAGCCCAACTGGCAAAGCTCAGAATGCTCAAAAGCTATGAATTGGCAGTAATATTCTACCAAGCGCAGAAATGTCCTCAACTGGGTTTTCCTCTCCGGCCAATTCCTTACACCTTACACCTTGTCAACTGGGGCCTGACCTTCCCTTGCCCAACTACATATCCCAGGTATATCGCCTTTGGCAAGGCCAATACACATTTTTCCGATTTGACCATAAGGTCATGTGCCTTTAAAGATTCCAGCACTGCCTCCCCTTTGGGAAGATGTGACTCCCAATACCAGGTATAGATAACTATGTCTTCTAGATACACAGTGGCATATGCGCTATGGGGCTTTAAGAGCTCATCCATAGCTCTCTAGAATGTGTCAGGTGGTTCATGCAGCCCGAAAGGCAATACTTTATGCAAAAAATTGAAAACAGAGATGGAGCTGCCGGTCCTAAATCTTTATAGACTGAATAATGTGAATGGATATAGTACCACAAATACTAGAAAAGATGAAACCATATGTGATATAATAAAAACAACAATGAAACATTAAAGTTAAAATAACAATGTCCAAAAAAAAAAATGAGTGTATAATATATATATATATATATATATATATATATATATATATATATATATATATATATACACACACACACATCCTCAGGAGAGTCCAAGCAGGATAAGCCATGTTGCAATGACATCCCTTAGTTTTTCAAACAGGTTGTCAGCGGTATTACCTCTGACCTGCGCCTTGTCTTGTCTCTGATAACCACCTCTCACTCCCGCCTTCAAGACTTCTCCCATGCTGCTCTCCACGAACCTTCTGGTAGAGGTGAGGAATAGCTTTTCTAGTAAAATGGTGCTGTGATGGAATTTGGTAACGAGAACACAAAACCTTAAGTAATTGTCTAAAACCAGCTGCATTAATTCTTGGTCTGCTTCTGGGTTGAAGATCCACCCCCAGCAGCAGGCGCAGCAGCAGTGGGCCTAATGCTCAAGGATTCTTCTGAGGAGTCCTGGATAGGGGAGGAGTTATCTAGCATTAGCAACTTGGATACAGGACTAACTCCGATTACTTGTGAGGATATTGATGATGAAGCTGTTGGGGATGTAGATTGCAGGTGCTGGGATCTAGATGAGAGAAGGGAGGTAGCTGATGCTGGACTGCTTGTTGTTATTTTACTAGCATAAGTTTCTGATTTTCCCAAGAGCTTTCCATGAACTCACTTCAAATGGCGTAACATGGATGAGGATCCTAGATGGTTAAGGTCCCTACCTCTACTGACTGTGTGCTACAAATGGCTAGACAACTGTTGTCAGAATTTGGGTAAAAATAATTCCACATATAAGAGGTGGATTTTTTGGTCTTATGCCTAGGCATGACAATGGCCTTCTTATCACTGGCAAAAACTGCTGCAGTCTTTGTTTGAAAGTGTATGAAAATAATATTGTGACCTGTGAGGTGGTCAAAATTAAATGCAAATGACTTGAAATTAGTGTTATTGAGGTTAATAATTATGTAAGAACAAAAAAAGAGCAAAATTATATGATTTTAGCATATTTTAGCTATTTTTCTAAAAAATACAGATCAAAAACCAAAACCCATGAAGTTAATCCAGATCGAAAACCAAAACCAGAACCAACACGGGGGTCAGTGAACATCTCTAATATATTATATATATATATATAGATATATATATATATAATATATATATATATATATATATATATATATATATATATATATATATGGTTAGGTCTAAAGTGGTTAAATAACGTGCTGTACCCAATTTTTCAATAAGCTCGTCCACTCAAGGCATTGGGTATACATCAAATTTAGACACCTTATTTAATTTAAGAAAGTCATTGCAAAAGCGTAAACTCCCATCGGGCTTCGGAATGAGCACGATTTGACCATTAACTATGTGATTCTTCTATTACATCCAATTCTATAAAAAAAATTTAATTTTCTTCGACACTAACTCCCGTTGGGCCTCTGGTATTCTATAGGGTTTCATATTGACCTTAACCCCCGGTTCAGTGACTATATCATGTTTAATGACTGTTGTTTTACCAAATACATCCACAAATAAGTATCTGTTTCTTATGAGAAACCCTTTAGCATCACTCTGTTGGGTAACTGAGAGGGTGTTAGCTACTACTACTTCCTGAACCAGGGGTAAAGCAGGTGTCGGTGAAACCGGGGTAGCTGACAATGCTACTCTTTCTTTCCAAGGTTTTATAAGGTTTACATGGTAAACTTGTTCTGGTTTTCTTTTCCCTGGCTGATATACCTTGTAGTCAACTTCCCCCACTCTTTCCATTATTTCAGTAGGCACTAAAACAAGCACCCTGTCGCCAGGAGCAAAGGTACGTACTTGGGCATTACGGTTATACACCCGTTATGCCAATTGGGCTTGCTCTAGGTGCCCTCTTACTATTGGCACCACTGCAGAATTTCTTTCTTGCATCTGGGAAACATGTTCAATCACAGTTTTATAGGGACTAGGTTGCCCCTCCCACGTTTCCTTGGCGATATCTAGTAACCCCCTAGGGTGTCTCCCATACAACAAATCAAAAGGTGAGAACTCCATGGAGGACTGGGGTACCTCTCTAACTGCCAGTAACAAGTATGGTAATAAATAGTCCCAATTTTTCCCATCTTTGTCCACTACCTTCTTTAGCATATGTTTTAACGTTTTATTAAACCTCTCCACTAACCCATCAGTCCATGGGTGATATACAGAGGTCCTTAGTTGAGTGACCTTAAAAAAGGGCACAGCTCTTTCATAGTTCTGGACATAAAAGGCATAGCCTGGTCAGTGATGATTTCTTTAGGTATCCCGACTCTGCTAAAGACCTGTATGAGTTCCCTAGCAATAGCCTTTGTCGACGTATTGCGTAACAGGATCGCCTCTGGGTATCTTGTAGCATAATCTAATATTACCAGAATATATTGATGCCCCCGGGCAGACTTTAGTAAAGGACCTACCAAATCCATAGCTATCCTCTCAAATGGTACTTCAATAATGGGTAACAGGACAAGCAGACCTTTAAAGTGTGGCCTAGGAGCATGATATTGACACACTGGGCAGTATGAGCAATAATCAGATACATCTTTATGGATCCCTGGCCATATTCTCTCTGAGGTTTTTTTTCTACCCCTAGATGCCCTGCAGTTATGTGACCATGAGCCAAGTCCAAGACTGTTCTCCGATAAGCCTTAGGTACAATTAGCTGCTCAACAATATCCTCACCCTTTTTTGACATTTGGTGCAATTACCCTTGATTCATTGCCATATAAGGGTACGGCAATCTATTATCGAGCTCTAGGGGTTCTCCATCAACCATTTTGACATTTCCTCTAGCTTTTAACAGAGTGGGTCCTTTAACTGCTCTCAGGCAAATATATCTTTTCTCACTTCAAGTTCAGGCATACCATCAGCTGGCTCCACAACATTTCCTCCTTCAGTAGGAGATACATTCGCCTGTGCTTCACTACTGCCCTCTTCACTTTATGTCTCACCAAGCATATTTGAGAAAGGAAACATTTCAGATTCTGGGAACACTACCACCCTTACCGCATCTGTAACCCTTTTTACTGGGTCTCTGCTATTTTCTTGTGTAACCACATGGGTTCCCCACAGTTCCCAGAAGTAAAAGAAATCTCGCCCCAGTATTGCATCAAACCCTAAGCGAGGAATTAAACCCACTGTAAATACCACGGAACCAAACTGTGCTACTATGTTCACTGCAGCGGTAGCATAATGCCGTGTGTCCCCATGTATACAGGTTACCCCAACACTTTCCCCTTGCTGCTTTACGGGGCTCACCAACTCAGCTTTCACAAGTGTCATCATGCTACCGGAATCTAGTAGAACTTTAACACTTTTGCCTTCTATGGTAATTGCACACATCTGTCTGTCAGACTCAGGGTGTCGGTCTGCAGCGCAGGCCCACTTGGTGAAGAAAGACATTCTGCGCCATACACAAGCAGTATCACACTGCATAGGCTCAGAGGTATGTGAACAATTAGCAGCAATAGGGCCTAATTCACCACATCTAAAACATCTTATCATGTTTCTATCAAGGCTTATATGAGGCTGGGACCTTCTTGGCATAACTGGACAATCTCCAGGTTCCCGACCTTCAGTCTCTGGATGTTTTAGTTCATTCCACCGCCCAGCACCTTTTCCCCCTGGAACAGTCTTACCAGAAGTCACTGGAGATTGGCGTAGCGGAACTAGGTGCCGGCGGGGTATACTCTTTAGTTCCTCAGCTGCCAGATACCTCTCGACCATCTCCACAAGCTGGTCTACCGTTTTGGAGTCTCCATGGCTTACCACTTGCACAGAGTTGCAGGCAGGGCCCTTAGATAGCGATCCATCAAGATCCTTTCCACAATTTGGGGGCCTGTCAAGGTCTCGGGTTGTAACCATTTTTTTGTGAGGTGGATTAGGTCATGCATCTGTGAGCGGGGAGGTTTATCCTCCTGGTATCCCCAACGATGTATTCTTTACGCACGAACAGACATTGTGACACCTAAACGGGTCGAAATTTCGGCCTTCAATTTATCACAGTCCCTGGCATCAGTAATGCTGATATCATAGTATGCCTTTTGCGACTCCCCAGATAGGAAGGGAGCCAACAGGCCAGCGCACTGAACTTTAGGCCAATTTTCTCTTTCTGCTGTCCTCTCAAACGTTGTTAAATAGGCCCCTATTCTTTTTCTTCTGCAGAAAATGACTAGCTGGTATAGAGCTGGAGCTATTTGTCATTTCCGGGGAGGCCTTGCCAGACCGGGACGCTAAAGCCTGCACCACCTCTTTTAGGTCCTGGCGGTCTTGGTGATGTTCTTTCTGGAATTCCTGCAGAGCTGCATTAATTGCCCTGGTAGTTCCTGCTGTACCCAGTTAGTTTCCTGCTGAGCTGCATTAGATTGTACCAACACTTTGAACATATCTTCCATGTTGCCTCCCGGTGCAGGAAAAGGGCAGAATGTAGTCTTCTTAATCAGCTGGCGATGTCCCGGGTTAGGGTTCATAACACTTGGTCATATAGCGTATTTTCCCAAAATTGGGTGCCTGTCTCTTTAAATTTTCACACAGTCTCTTTTGGGTTGAGACATTAGGCTTCTGCTTCTTCTTGCCCACTGTAGCTGAAGAAGTAACCAATTTAACTTTATACGAACAAAGCACATTCATTGTAGAAGGAGCACCTCACTTGACTTAAGATGTGTGGCATAACAACACCCAGCCTATATCGCAAACTTTTTCTTTGCAGAGCAAAAGTTATTTTTTCTTCTTTAACTTTTGCTCAATGGTTTTGCAAACGCATTTTCACACTTCTGTTGTTTCAACACAGAAAACATTTATTTTACACTGACAAAGATTCTCAATAAACTTTTGTCTTTAAAGTCTCTTGCTCTTTGTTTATGCACAGAACCATGCCACACCCAACTCGTGCTTTGCAGACATAAATTCAGCAACATACTTGGGTTTTCTTCCCATTCTTAATGAACACACCTGCTTCCCATCAATTAACAAAACTCAGTCTTTGCATTGCAGAAACATATCTGTGCCAATAATGTTCAATTTTTTCTGAGATATCTTGCTGCTCTTTGTGGAAGCCCCTTGGACATTGAAATAAACCATATCAACTGCAATACAATGGTTGCACTAATTCCATTTTTGAAAACATGGAGAATGGCTTCATAAACAAATTTGTATTAACTCTGCTTTAGAGCAATTAACAGGCTCAGTCCATGAAACAATTGATTTCTTTGCCTTACACTTCTGTTTTTCCAACACAAATAGCAAGTTTTCACTGACCACATTTAACTCCTTCTCAAATCATCATATATGCAGCAAATCTGTTTAAACTGTATTTCACAGTAGGATTTATTACTCACATCAACGTGGTTCTCTGGATCCCACTGTTGCTGTGCATAAACATTCCAATTTTTAGCTGCTTTTATCCACATGACAAGACATGCACGTATCCCCACAGTGTCTGTCCCTTTTAAACTTTCCAAGCACACACACAGAGCTGGTTTCTGTAAGTATCTCCAAGACTGCTGCTATTCTTGATCTGCGCAGATCTTTGCAAGCCAATTCTCCACCATATGTAGTCAGTGTCGGACTGGGGCATTAAGGGCCCACTGGGGGACTGCAACGCTAGGGGCCCACCAGAGGGGGTGTGGCCAGCCATCATAGAGGCAAGACTAGACGCTAGAGGGGGAGTGGTCAGCCCACGAAGGACAGCTAGCATCATAGTGTAGTATATAAAGAATGCAGTGTGTGTTTAAAGAGTACACAGTCTGACCTGCCCCTTAGATTGGGCAGAACAGTCACCATATCTCGGGATTGTCCCACTAGACCAGGCTTGGCTAACCTGTGGCACTCCAGGTGTTGTGAAACTACAAGCCCCAGCATGCTTTGCCAATATATAGCAGATTATTGCTGGAAGGGTGTGCTGAGACTTGTAGTTTCACAACACCTGGAGTGCCACAGGTTAGCTAAGCCTGCACTAGACTCAGAATATTTGACAGACTGTCATACCTGTTGTCACTTTTACCACCTGTAGCTGCAGGTTTCTTTAGTTGCGGCTTGTCTGGATCCTGGAATGTTGAGGGCCCTATTTGAAAAAAATAATGAGTACATTTAGAAGATTCCAACCAGCCCTGTCATTAAATCAATAGGACCAACAATTAATACTTAGGCCTTCCTCCAGCCCCAACATGCTTAGCCCTTCACTCTGCCATCATGCTCCCCCTTCACTCTGCCATCATGCTCCCCCTTCACTCTGCCATCATGCTCCTCCTTCACTCTGCCATCATGCTCCCCCTTCAGTCTTCCATCATGCTCTCCCTTCAGTCTGCCATCATGCTCTACCTTCAGTCTGCCATCATGCTCCCCCTTCAGTCTGCCATCATGCTCCCCCTTCACTCTGCCTTCATGCTCCCCCTTCACTCTGCCTTCATGCTCCCCCTTCACTCTGCCTTCATGTCCCCCTTCACTCTGCCATCATGTCCCCCTTCACTCTTCCTTCATGTCCCCCTTCACTCTGCCATCATGCTCCCTTCTTTCTTCCATTCCCTCACTTACCTTTTCTATCTGCTACTTTCTTCTCTTCTGTCTTCTGTCTGCGGCGCTGCTCACTGAATGTCGGGCGTGATGACGTCACGCCCGGCATTCAGTGCGTACGGAGCCGGCGCCGCAGTCACGCTAGGTTTGGTTTTTTTTTCCTTCAGTTACTCGCTCCCCCCACCAACGAAGAGGGGAGCGATCAGGGTCGGGGCCTACCGGTGGATAGACCGGTCCCCCGGCGGGCCAGTCCGACCCTGTATGTAGTATAATCAGGGGAACAGGTACCATCTCCTGGGTGAACAGCAGCAGTAAGACACACGAGTCCAGAAGTTTCAGGATAACAGCCACAGCCAGTTTATTCACCAGCTTGTAAACAAACAAAATATAAACAAATTTCTAGCCGTCTGGCTACTAACTAATACATTTATGGAGGCCCTCTCTCATGTGTAGGACCATATGTCCCACACATACACCAAACCACATGTATATTTTTTCTCACTGCAGCAGAGTGTCTCAGGAGGCAACTCACCTCCTCCCAGGTCTAAGACACTGGCTGCATATCCCAGCTGCCTTATCATAGGGCACCACCCAGGTGCATCTCTTGATTAGTCTGTTTAACCTACAAATGACTGGAACCTGGGACTTATGTACCTGCCATTTATCACTTGCCCAGAGTTTCTGTCATAATATATATATATATATATATATATATATATATATATATATATATGTCGAAATATAAAATATTCCCTGTTTATAGGATACATGTTCTTTATCAGTGCTACAAACAGTTATGTCTATGGAGGTCTTTTTTGGACTATAATAAAAAAAATAATGGAAGGTAGTATATAATGTAATAATTCTTACAGTGAGATTGTTGGAAATCAAGAATATTCAGATCTCCACAAACACAAGACAAATAAGTACACATTACAAGGATAATACATTTTCTCAGCACACAGACACAGTACATCCACAAACCATATCCATTGTCCACACTATACCATTTCTGGAGAACCCTCACAGACAGCATGTGATAAAACCAAACCTATTTCATAAATGTTTATATTAGTATTATTAGTTTGTGTTAGTTTTCTATTATTATTTCTATTGGATAAGTGCAACTTATCCCCTTATCCTTTTTTAGTGTAATTCAGAGACACTACTTGTTTCCCTCATAAAACCACAGTTTGCTAGTCAGACATGGTTTCATAAAAAAACATGCACGGTCTTGGCTAGCACTATTGTGGAAGTTATCTCAGCTGTGGACTATGATTAAAGACCTCACTGAGCTTGGCCAAGCTCGGCCTGTTGTTAGACTTTCCTTCTGTTTTTTCATGTAGAACACAAATATCAACTTTAAATTTCAGTGTACAAATAAGCTATCAAGTATTTGTGTGCTACATGAAAAAACAGTTAGTATTTAACTTATGTGCAAAACAGAATACTAGTTTGCACCCTTTGCATTGTAACATGGTTTTGTCCAGGAGACTGAAATAAGATACCTCTTCATTTAAGATCCTTAATGAATCAGACCCCAGAAAGGAAATCAATGATTTTCTTGGCACCGGCATGTCCAGCAAGTTTAGCAAATTTATGAGCCCATCGCAGTACTTTGTTGCGTGAGTTTCATCCCTGTGAAATCTACTCTGGTGGTGGATCTTGCTAAAGCCAATATCCTAACAGGAGAGATAATGTGATTAGTAGGCAGAGGAGACCCAGAATCAGAGAGATCGAAGGATCTGGAGAGAGTGTCAGCCCTAAAATTCTTGCTACCAGGGCGTAAATTAGGGATTAATTGAAAACTGCTAAAAAATAAGGACCAGCGTGCCTGGCGGGGATTCAAACATTGAGCAGATTGTAAATAAGAAAGGTTTTGGTGATCTGTAAATACCGTAACAGAAAATCTGGCACCCTCCAGTAAATAGCGCCACTCTTCAAGTGCCACCTTAATGGCCAGATGCTCCTTATCACCAATACTGTAGTTGGCTTCATTGCATGAAAACTTCTTAGAAAGGAAGCCACAAGGCCTATGAATACTGAAGGTGTTTTTCTGGGAGAGGACTGCCCCAATACAAAATGAGGAAGCAGCAACCTCTAAAAAATGGTTTGTGTAAAGCCAGTTGCTTCAGAACCGGTGCTGAAGAAAAAGCCTCCTTCAAGGCTTCAAGTGCAAGGACAGCTTCATTATACCAAGACTTGACTAGGGTTCCTTTGCGAATGAGTGCTGTGATAGGGGAAATGAGAGTGGAAAATCCTTTAATGAAATGTCTGTAATAGTGAACCCAATAAATCATTGAGTGGCTTTTAATCCAACGAGTTGTAGCTATTTAAAAATGACTTCCACTTTGCTTGGATCTATTTGAAGACTAGTACCAGAAACAAGATATCCGAGGAAAGGTACCTGAGAACATTCAAAAAGACATTTTCCCAATTTACAGTGTACGGTCATGGCCAAATATTTTGAGAATAACACAAATATTCTTTTTCACAAAGTTTGCTGCTTCAGTCTTTTTTAGACCTTTTAGTCAGTTGTTGCTCTGGTATACTGAAGTAAAATTTGTAACATTTCATAAGTGTCAAAGGCTTTTAATGACATCTACATTAAGTTTATGCAAACAGTCAATATTTGCAGTGTTGCCCCTTCTGAAGACCTCTGCAATTCGCCCTAGCATGCTGTCAATCAACTTCTGAGCCACATACATACTGATTGATGGCCACCATTCTTGCGTAATTTATTCTTGGAGTTTGTCAGAATTTGGGGGTTTTTGTTTCTCCACCTGCCTCTTGAGGATTGACCATAAGTTCTCAACGGAATTAAGGTCTGGGTAAGTTCCTGGCCATGGACCCAAAATTTAGATGTTTTGATCCCCGAACCACTTAGCACTTTTGCCTTATGGAAAGGTGCTCCATCATGCTGAAAAGGGCATTGTTCGTCACCAAACTGTTCTTGGATGGTTGGGAGAAGTTGCTCTTGGATGATGTTTTGGTACCATTCTTTATTCATGGCTGTATTCTTAGACAAAATTGTGAGTGAGCCTACTCCCTTGGCCGAGAAGCAACCCCACGCATGAATGGTCTGAGGATGCTTTACTGTTGGCATGGCACAGGACTGATGGTAGAACTCACCTTTGCTTCTGCAGACAAGCATTTTTCCAGATGCCCCAAACAATCTAAAAGGGGATTCATCAGAGAAAATGACTTTAACCCCAGTCCTCAGCAGTCCAATCCCTGTACCGTTTACAGAATATTAGTCTGTCCCTGATGTTTTTCCAGGAGAGAAGTGGCTTCTTTGCTGGCCTTCTTAACACCAGGCCATCCTCCAAAAGTCTTCGCCTCACTGTGCGTGCAGATGCACTCACACCTGCCTGCTGTCATTCCTGAGCAAGCTTTGCACTGGTGGTTCCGCAGCTGAATCAACTTTAGGAGACGGTCCTGGTGCTTGCTGGACGTTATTAGGCACCCTGAAGCCTTCTTCACAACTATTGAACCTCTCTCCTTGAAGTTCTTGATGATCTGATAAATAGTTGATTTAAGTGCAATCTTACTAGCAGTAATATCCTTGCCTGTGAAGCCCTTTTTTGTGAAAGTAATGATGAATGCACGTGTGTCTTTGCAGATAACCATGATTAACAGAGGAGGAATAATGATTTCAAGCACAACAATAGACTGATAAAGGCGGTCCCTGAAAATCTTGTTTACAAATTTTTGGAATACAGCGGTCGTATTGCACAGCCCAATCCGCATCACAAGATATTCATAGTTGCCGTCTCTGGTGTTAAACGCAGTCTTCCACTCATCTCCTTGCTGACTCCTGATCAAGTTATAGGCACCCCTGAGATCCAGCTTTGTGAAGATTTGTGCCCCACAGATCCGGTCAAAAAGTTGAGTATGGGTATGAAAGAAAGGGGGTAAAGATTCTTTACCGTAAATGCGTTTAACTTACAATAATCAATACGCGGCCTAATGGTACCATTCTTTTATCTTGACGAAGAAGAACCCTGCTCTGACAGGGGAAGAGGATTTTTAGATGAATCCTCGTTTAAGATTTTCCACGACATATTCGGACAACGCCCAGGTTTCTGGAAGAGAAAGTGGGTACACCCACAGCCGTAACGAGGCAGGTGCGGATGGTGCCGTCGCCCAGGGCGCAAGGCCAAGGGGGCGCAGCAGCCGCCCGCTACCTGCCTCTGTACCTTCATCCCTTCAGTTCCGCAGTGACAGGAAGTTCGGCATTTGGAACACAAACTTGCGTTCCAAATGCTTAACTTCCTGTTAGTGGAACCACTGTGGAACTGAAGGGATGAAGAAAATCTCTCTCTCTCCCCCTTAACTAGGCATGTGCGCCTGCTTAAACTAGCACAGCTGCTGGCTCTGGAAGGACTTCAGTCATCTTGGAGTATGTGGCAGTTAGACACCATCCTAACTTTACTTCTTCACAGTGCAGTACTGCAAACTTGTACTTACTCGGGAGTGCAGGCTGCAGCGCTGGCAGGGGATTAACATGCTACTCCGTTATCACTGTGCTGTGCAAGGATAGTCCCTACTCCAGTATGTTTTTTGTTGCCACTCAGAGGTTGCACGTAAATAAAGGAAGGCTTGCTCCTATTAAAACATTGCTGCAATGTGAACTGCACAGTATTCAGGGTCTCTAGCTCTATCCTCTGACTCGTTTTTTTTTTCTACTTTTTTTTTTTTTGACAAAGCTTTATTAGAATTTAACAGAAAACAACACAGTCAGAGTCTGAGCTGTCAGCAGTCATTGGATTTCAAGGGACATGATCAGAATTAAAAATGTAGGAATAAGCAGGAAAAAAATGTAAATATACCACAGTGTCTCTCTCTTCCTCTCTCTCTCTCTCTCTCTCTCTCTCTCTCTCTCTCTCTCTCTCTCTCTCTCTCTCTCTCTCTCTCTCTCTCTCTCTCTCCCCCTCTCTCCCTCCCCCCCTTAAGAACACAAAAATTATCTTCCCTCACAACATGTACCCTTCAATTCTCATCTCACAATATCCTGTACATTTTACATATTTTTCTGAATCCTTCTCATCTCCTTTCAATAAGTCTGCTTATATTTACTTTCTACTGCTCTTGACATTACTTTTACAGAGTGCAAAACCAATTACGGTATTTGCATAGTTGTTGAAATCATAACTAAAAGATGCTTATTACAGGTCTAAATGATTGAGCTTCATGGAAAACTCTATTTTCTTTACAACCAGTTATTTATAAGGCTTGTTATACTTAGTTATAAGCCCTCTTTGCCCTGTGCATCTGTTCTCGGTTATAATTACACTGTTTCTGTTTTGTACTGCCCTGTACTCCTTTCCTGGTTATCTTTGCTCTATATACGACCCCTTCTGTAATGTCTTACACACACAGAATACCCCCTCTGTAATTCCAAATGCAGTAACTTCCTGTTAGTGGAACACACATGCGATCTCTCCCCCCCCCCCTCCCCATTATATTGGTTCATTTAAGGCTCCTTGGGAAAGAAAAAAATCTCTCTCTGCAGCGTCGGCACCTGCACCGCCCGCACTGAATGTCGGGCACGACGTCAGTGAGGAGCGGCGCAGAGAGGAGTCGGCGACAAGAAGGGATGAAAAGAGAAGAAAGAAGCCGATAAAAAAGGTAAGTGAAGGAACGGAGCAAGGGGCAGCATGGCAAAGTGTTTTGAGGGGCAAAGGAAGGCTACATGGTACAGTGTGATGAAGAGAGCCATTACTATGGCATAATATTAAATAACAGATTTTTGCCAGGTAAGGTATTCTTTAATATTTTTTCTTTAACATTTTAAAACTCTTTCTTATAACAATCTAGTTTTGTGTATCTCCCACTGTTATTTGAGTATTAAGTGCATGAAATATTAGAATACCTTTCGGTATATATTTTTGCAGAGAACCGGTTGTTAATTTATTTGAATCCCACCTCTGTATATATTATATATATATATATATATATATATATATATATATATATACATATATATATATATATATATATATTATATCGTGTATTATATCATGTATTTGCAAATATGTGTAACAGAATTCTCTCAGTAAAGTGCTAGCCACACCCCCACATTAGGTTGGCCACACCCACTTGACAAATGTCACTCCCACTTAGATGGGGGGCGCCAATGCCCTGTCTCGCCCAGGGCACTAAAATGTCTAGTTATGGCACTGGGTACACCTGTCCACTAGGGATACTCTTGCATGGAATGAGATCAATGGTACAAACCCAGGGATGATGAGGGGGTAAAACCTCAGAGGCGGACTTGCTGAAGACATCCAAAAAATCGGAATAAGTCTCGGGAAGCATAATACGAGAGGTTACAGCATAGCAAAGAATGGTGGGTTTGGGAGGAACCACAGATGGCAGACAAAGTTTTCCACAAGAGGGGCCCCAGGAAACCACTTGTGCATGAAGCCAATTTGTGGTGAATGGAGTCGCAACCAAGGGAGCCCAAAAATAATCTGATTTACCAATTGTGGAAGTACCAAAAAGTTCATCTGTTTGAAATGAAGAGCTCCTACAGACAACTGAATGGAGACGGACATCTGGGTGATAGAGCTATTGGAGACTCGGTTACCGTCCACCACTGTGAAAGCCATAGGCTGAGCTAACTGGAGAGTAGAAATGTGAAGCTCAGATACCAGAGTCGCAGATATGAAGTTTCCCGCGGATCCCGAGAAGGACCAAAGGAGAATGAAAGTGACAGACATCAGAAACTCGAATTCATGCTGCTTGTAGGGAGTAGAGGACTGGGATCCTAGGTTGACCTTCCTATAATCACCTAGGAGGGAGCATTTCCCAGGTTGGGTACGTATTAACTACGAGGATAATTCTGACATGCATGAGACCTACCAAAAAATTGCGATTGGACAAAAAAAAGGATACAATATACACTGACTTACCTGAAGACCGAAGATCCAGATTTTCGATGGCACCAGGCTGTGAGCACACAGCTCTCCGGCACTACAGTTTGACGTCAGGACACCCTACAGCAATGTTAACTTAAAGAGGCAATGTCTGGACCCTGCAGGTTAAGTGTTGAAAGCCTAAGCCTGTGGGGTCCAGACATTGAGAAGTCTATGTATATTGTATTAGTTTTTTTGTGTAATCGTTAATACGATTACCACCGCATTTCCCAACTTCTTAGGGCAGGAAGAGAGGAGATCTCCGGCCTCTCCGCAGTAGAGGCACAAACGATTTTTCATAAGTCTCTTGCGTTGCTCAGGAGATAGTCGTGACCAACCAATTTGCATAGGTTCCTCAGTGGCAGGTACGGGGGACTGAAAATGGGGTGCCAAACGGGGAAAAGTTCGGCGAGTGCAATCTCGTTCCTGAGTGCACTCCCTGTGGCGAAAGTACACCTTGATGCAGAGTGAAACTAGATTATCCAAACTGGCAGGTAAATCCTGGGAGGCCAGATCATCTTTAATGCGTTCGTTTAAACCTTGCCAGAAGGTAGCAACCAGAGAGCATCATTGTTCCAGCGGAGTTTGGATGATAAGGTTCGAAATTGCACTGCATATAGGCCAGCACAGAGAGACCCTTGGCACAGATTCAGAAGACCAGTGGCTGCAGAGGATACTCAACCCGGTTTATCAAATACTTTGCGGAATTTCTCAATGAAAACGGAAAGATTCTGAAACATGAGGTCATCTCTTTCCCACAGTGGCGATGCCCAGATGAGAACCTGACCAGAGAGAAGGGAGATTATGTATGCCACTATAGTCCTCTTGGAAACAAAATTCTCAGGTGATAATTCAAATTGTCTGGCATATTGGTTCAGGAAGCACTGACACTTTTTAGGATCGCCATCATACTTCTCAAGTGATGGGATACAGAATTCTCTGGTGCTAGAAGTGCTGGTTGTAGCGGTGGCCGCGGAAGAAGCAATAGTGATGGATGGTGCCACTGTAGGGCATGGTAGGGCATTCTGCAGACAAACGAGACGGATACCACTCCCTGGATGCATTGCAGGAGTTGGGTCTGGTTGGTTTCTTGCTGGTCCACTCTTTGGGCCAAGTGTAGTAGAAGGTTGCGGGCTGATGGTTCGTCCTGTCCACTCATGGACAGAGTATTCTGTCACATTAGAGCTACTGGAGGAGCTAATGACTGGTATTGACACAACTAAGCAAGGAGTTTAACGAACCCCCGGTATTCACCAGGGACCCCCGCAAGGAGATATGGACTTGGCTTCATGAGGTGCGCAGGTCGCGGTTCTCCAGGTTATTCAACTGGTACAGTAGTGGAGAAAAGGAATTGTCGAACGGTCTGTGTCAGAAGCCAAACAGATGCGAAGAACACCTGCAGAAAATGGTCAGAGGGAAGCCAGAGGTCAAAACCAGACCAACAAGAGTGGTACCAGGGATAATACGAAAGAATAGTCTGAGGATCAAGCCACAGGTTAGAGCCAAAACACAATGCAGGAAAAGGAACTGAAGGTTGGAGCTGGTGAACCAATACTCTGGCACCAGATACAGTCTGAAGATGGTTTAAATAGAGGGAAGTGCTCCCTGATAGGCAGGGGTGATTAGGCAATCAGCTGCAGCTGAAACGTCATCAAGCAGGACATGATTGCGTGTGGCCGCCCAGAATCAGGAGAGGAGACAGGCATCTGTCCCCGGCACCTAGGAGAAGTGCGCGGACAGCACCTGACAGCTAATCTATCCTTCTGAAGAAACCATTACCCACAGTGGAGAGACACAAAGTTTTATTAATGCAATTGGCTTATCCAGCCATACCTTTTGTGCTTTCCTGCTACTCTTCAGATCTTACTGGTGTTTGTACCATCACGCCCCCTCGTTTTCTCTTATTGGAGCAAACATTACTATAATGCTAGCTGTATTGTAAGGTTTAACTCATTATAGACTGGAGTGAGGAAATATACTTCATACAACCTGCATTCTACCAGGATCGTGATGTCAGTAACCCCTCCAGCCAGTACAACAAAACCCGGAGTCTGCTCTGAAAGTCTGGTGTTTACTGGAGCCCCTAGTGGTGGGGACAGACTTGGCCGCAGACTAACAGAGGGTCGTGTGATGTGTACCAGCTGTGGAGAACCCAGGAGCAGAGGGTTATGGCAGATAGCGTATTCAAAGAACAGGCCGAGGTCAGGGGTCACTTGCTAGATAGAATCATCAGAAAACACGCCAGGGGTCGGGGTCACGAGCAAATCAGCAGTATCAAAGGTTCCAGCCAGAAGGTCAAGGGCACAGGCAAAATGACAAGTCCAAGGTACAGACAGGGGTCATACACGGCAAACGGAGGTCCAAAGGTTAACACCAACAGCACAGCAGCAGGCAGCAATACAGAAGTCTGGAAGCTATAACCGGCAGGGAGGCTAAGCCCTCCTTGCCTTAAATACTGAAATAGACCAATGAGAGCTCAGCTCTCTAATTGCACACAGGCTGTCCCATAATTGTATTAATTAGCCCGCAGGCTTGCCACACTGTTGCGCACGTGCCCGGCTTTCCCGTAGTGCCGGGACGCGGCGCTGGACTGAAAAGCTGCAACAGTCAGCTGGCCCCCGGAAGTGACGTCCCGGTCGTCATAGCGATGGCCGGGACACAGGTAGGACACAGGTGCCCAACCGCCGCGGCTCGTAACACATGACAAGAAGTTTGCAAAGCACACAAGGTTCGATAAACATACAGCCCCTTACTGCTTGGAAAAGACGCTGCGATTCAATAAGGACACTGATAAGAATATGATCTCAAATGTGAGTACTCACAGAATTTAAAATATCCATAGACATTGTGGAATAAAAATTCATACAACACTGACAAGTGTGTGTGGATGTTAGAGACATTATTAAGTAATTTCAACTTTATTCAAACCAGATGTACTGGTGGATCTTGATGCTTTTATTCTTATGCGCATTCTTATGTGAATAGCAATACTTTTGTCTGGGAAATTTTGTGTATGACTGTCATACCTACAATTTCATTTAAGAATTTTGAATTTTATTTATATTGTCACAACAACTTAATCACATATATGTGCTGCCAGGAATGAAACCCTTTGTACAATTTTTACGTCGGCGCAAAAAAATTTAGGTGTATGGTCATACATTCAGGGGCGTAGCTAGCCAAACGGCGGTGCAAAAATTTTGGGAGGTGTGGTCATGCATTTGGGGGCGTGGCAAACGTGCCATTGGGCGTGGCTAACATAAAAACCACTAGGCTCTCAATTCGCCGGAGCGCCACATATGTTCAAGCACTCCTGACTTTCAGGACATCTACCACCACAGTGTAGATTACAAACAATGCAGTGTGTACACAAACAGTTCAGTCTTGGCCTACACCTTACATTGGGCACAATTCATTCATCAAAAATTGCCATTGTCCCTACTAGAATCACAACATTTCACACACTGTGCTGCTCTCTCCTACTTGTTCTTCTCACTTTCTCCACCTGTGGCTGCTGGTTTCTTTAGTTGTGGCTTGTCCGGATCCAGAAATGTTGAAGGACCTATTTTGAAAAAAAAATGGCTACATTTAGAAAATTACAGCCAGCCCCGGCGTTAAATCAATAGCACCCACGATTAATAATTAGGCCTTCCTCCAGCCCCAACATTAAAATAATACTATTCACATTTAATAAATAAACCTATTTCACTTCCTGCAAACAGCCCCAGCAATACCTATTTCCCGCAACCATCACTGCCATTAAATAATTCATAGTCACATTTAATAAATAGACCTCATTCTCCCTAAACTCACCCCAAGATTCAATAGCCCCCAAACCACCCCATCTTAAATTAATAGTCCCTACTATTAAATTGCCTCACCATCACCCTACAAACAAAATAGCGCCTATTAATTAGCCGCCACCTACCTCACACACACTACATTGCAACAAGCCCCCTGTGCCATCACACACACAATACTGTGCCCCTTCATCACAACTACACTGTACCCCCTTATGCTCACACTGCGACCTCCATGCTGCTTTTCCCCCTTCTTTTTTACTTTGTGCCTCTCTCCCACTTTTTTTATTCCTCTGTTCCTCTCTCCCACTTTTTTTCCTCCTCTGTTCCTCTCTCCCACTTTTTTTTCCTCCTCTGTTCCTCTCTCCCACTTTTTTTTCCTCCTCTGTTCCTCTCTCCCACTTTTTTTTCCCTCCTCTGTTCCTCTCTCCCCAATTTTTTTTTATTCCTCTGTGGCTCTCTCCTTTTTTTCCTCCTCTGTTCCTCTCTCCCACTTTTTTTCCCTCCTCTGTTTCTCTCTCCCCAATTTTTTTTTATTCCCCTGTGGCTCTCTCCTTGTTTTCCTCCTCTGTTCCTCTCTCCCACTTTTTTTCCCTCCTCTGTTCCTCTCTCCCCAATTTTTTTTTATTCCCCTGTGGCTCTCTCCTTTTTTTCCTCCTCTGTTCCTCTCTCCCACTTTTTTTTTTATTACTCTGTGGCTCTCTCCTTTTTTTCCTCCTCTGTTTCTCTGTCCCCTTTCTTTACAGTACTGTCCCTCCCTGTTTTCCTCCTCTTGCCTCTCCGTTTCTTTACTTACCTTTTACCAACTTCTTTCTTTTCTTTTCTGCTCTTCTGTCTCCTCTTCTGTCTTCTTTCTTCATGCTGGCTGCGGCGCTCCTCACTGACTGACAGGCGTGACTTGATGACGTCACGCCCGGCAGTCAGTGTGAATGGAGGAGAGGAGGGACACGGCGCCGCGCGATCACGTGAGTATTTTTTTTTTATTATTTATTCTTTCTTCCAGCCCCCCTCCCCCCCCCCCCCGCGGGAAAAAAAAATAAAAAAAGTTTAAAAAAAAAAGAAAAAGCGCAACAGAGAAAAATAAAATAAAAAAACAAATAAATTTAATTAGCAGCGAGGGCCCGGCCCGGGCCCCCTGGCATGGCCGGGCCCGGGTAAACTGTACCCGCTCCCCCCCCCCCTCTCGGCGGCCCTGAGCACTAGTACTATACAGTCTGGACTGGTTTCCGCTATACCAAGGAGACAACGGGCCTGGGTTCATCCTAGTTTTATGAAAACCATTCACAGGATTTTTAGCACAGGGCTGTGGCGCAAAAATAGTGTTTTTCCCCCATTCCCAGATGCTACCTGCCATGTGAGAAAAGGAGTGTTTGGCCTGGGTAATGGACAAGCTTGGGACACTTGGACTCTCAAAACTGCCACATCATTAAACCCAGTAAAATGTTCAGGGTCCATAAGATACATGTCCATTATTTTTTAAAAATACACATAACATTTTTAAATAAACTTTAAGGGGCATATTCAATTGATGGCGAGATCGCCGAAATATCCGGGCTCGAAAAATATTACCGTTAATACGGTAAATTCTCGCTGAATTTCAGCTAGCAGCTCCCAGTATTTACGCGCAATATTACCGTATTAACGGTAATATTTTTAGAGCGCAGGAATTTCGCCGATCCCGCCGTCAATTGAATACCCCCCTAAATGCATAAAACACTGGTCTCTCCAAACCATTGCTCACAACTTATTTTTTTTTTATCTTTTGCCTTTGTTTCTTTAACTGACATAGACCAAATGAAAAAATAACAACCTCAACAATACCCATTAAAATTACCTATCTGCATATTTCCAACAATCTACGCTAAATAATCAAAGCCAAAGTGGGAAAACACTTGCAATTAGCTGAATGGTAGAGGAATTCAGCATAGATTACACAGGTCTGCGAAATTTAAGGTATTGAAAGCTTTTTTAATAATACTTTTATATTCTTAATTATACTCCTGTGTACGTCAAAAAATAGTATATAAAAAATTACCACATCACATTTCCCTATAAGGGGGTTACATACATTATTAATAAAAAACAAGAAGTTTAATTGCTCTTGACATATTTATTGTGAAATACGAACAAGTGTAGATTATATCACTGTGCTTTTGTTTAATTACATAATAAAATAACAATAAAAATCAAACAAAAATCATTAATATCTTGGGGTTTTTGTCTTCAAACTTTGTTGTGTCGCTTTTCGCTTATAAGTTTGTTCTGTATCGTCTCTGTGTATCATCTAGCAGTAGTCAGCCATCATGCTGACGTCCCAATGACCCTATTATCTTCTTTCTACATCTTTAATGTCTTGGTGGAACCGTTCACCCTGTTCTTCATTGTAGTCTCCGAGATTATTCAGGAAATGCTCAATATGGGAATTCAACAAATGTACCTTTAAACTCATATTGCAGCCAAAGTTTCTGTAACTATTGAGCATTTCCCTGACAATTTCTATGTAGTTTGGATCCTTGCCATTGCCTAAAACTTTTGAAATCACTTGTTTGAATGAAGTCCACGCCGAAAATTCCACAATATTCATTACATGCCCGAAATGTTCATCTTTTATTAACTTTCTAATGTCAGGGCCTGTAAAAATGCCTTCCTTCAGTTTAGCATTGGATATGTTAGGGAATTTTTTACAAACCTATTTGAAAGTTTCTCCATCTTTAGGCAGTGCTTATACAAATTGTTTCATCAGTCCTAATTTTATATGTAGAGGTGGAAATTAAACTTTATTTGGATCTACTAAACTGGATATGATGACATTATTTTTTCCAATTTCTAAACTTTTTTTAGCTGGCTAATTGTTTTTTTGCCAAAGTAAATTTTTAGCTCTGCTATCCCATTCACAGAGAAAACATTGGAATTTGGTGTAACCTTGTTGTTGGCCAAGTACCATGCATAAAATTTTAAGATCTCCACATATTAACCAGTTGTGTCTTGCATATCCAATCAGTTCCAAAACAGTTTTCAAATTTTCATGTTTCTTTAAGATAGATTGAATGTGCTTATGGTATTGATGCGTATGTGTTGCATTGTGCAATAAAACAGCTTTTAAACTTCTTTTTGAAGAATCTATAAATGTATATGTACTGTGTGTGTGTGTAGTGTGTACTGTGTGTGTGTGTGTGTGTGTGTGTGTGTGTGTGTGTGTGTGTATGTGGTGATAGGCAGGGGTTAAAATGAGCCGGCACAGGACAAAACTGTGTTGCACCTGTTGTATTTGGTTCCACCTTCGCCAGCTCACCGTGTAGTTGTTGTGTGTGTGCAATGTTCCTTTAGACCAGGCCTGTCCAACCTGCGGCCCTCCAGGTGTTGTGAAACTACAAGTCCCAGCATGCCCTTCCAGTTATCAACTGTTTGTCTACCGGCAATGCATGCTGGGGCTTGTAGTTTCACAACATCTGGAGGGCCGCAGGTTGGACAGGCCTGCTTTAGACAGTATGGGGTTTAGGCCATTTGTAAATTTCAGCTCCAGGCCCATGTGGACCTTAATCTGGCACTGGGCAGGGGGAAGTTTAATGACGAGAACTGAATTGCAATGTTCTATACTACCAAATGAATTCATTTAAGACAATGTTTTAGAATAAATGTAGGCAGAATACATTTATTATTTTAAAGAATATGAAAAAAATTACTTCTTCAGAAATACACATTTTGCAGACAAACCTGGAGGTAAATGTATCAAGTTGAGAGTTTTCTGGTGGGTTTGAAAAGTGGAGATGTTGCCTATAGCAACCAATCATATTCTAGCTGTCATTTTTTAGAATGTACTAAATAAATGATAGCTAGAATCTGATTGTTTTTTCAAACCGCCGTAAAACTCTCAGTTTGATACATTTACCCCCTGGTGTGATATGCAAAACCGGGAGTCATTTTCGTGTTCAGAAGCCAAAAATTTATAAGTATCAAATAAATGTGTTAAAAAAAACATTTTCATCGCAGACCTGTGTTATTAGTAGTGTGCGGGTCACTTGCTTTTTTGTGGAATGTTTAGGTTTGATTTTTTGTTTTTCATTTGAACAATTATTTAAAAGTAGTTTTTTTGAAAACTGTGTGTGCCAGTGTGTTTTTTTTTGTTTTTTTTTACTTTTCTTGGTATAATAAACAGAGTGGTCTTATGGGCCCCTGTCCATTATACTGGGACTATAGGGTTGCAAAATTGCTCCTTCAGTGATCATAATCTTGTTTATTACCCTGCTCCCCCACAGCCAAGGGGGTTGGAAAGAACCCCAGTAATTTTCCGCACTGGACTGGTAGCATTTGAGAAAGGAGAGGGTACACTGTTGTTAGAGGCATTAGCCAGGACTGGCACTAACATTAATGAAATATATGGCACCAATGGTTAGGGGCATCCTAAAATATTGAATGAATGACCTTAAGTCCCTAATCAAGTGATATTAATCTCTACAAAGCACCCATATAAGGCTGCATCCGCTGACATGTGAAGTTGCTGATTGCTGCTCCTCCTGCAGTAGTTGCCTATGATGTCACAGTGAAGCACCACAGATCCAATTCTGATAACAATTCTGATAACAATTCTGATAACAATTGATAGAGAAGAGAGGAGGATAGAGGAGTCTTTTTTTTTTCAATATGTAGCACTCCCAAGTGCTTTTGGGGTGTCCCCCATTCTTTTGCATTAATATTTCTGGCTGTCAAAAGTCATATTTGTCAGTAGTATCTAAAACAATTTGTAGCACTACAAGTGCTTTGGGCTCATAATGGATTCAAAGCAGTCCACATATGAGGATAATCAGCAACCAGGTTCTGTCACCAGTCCTGATGGTAGTGTTCCCAGTACGTCATCTGGGAAAGGCGATGTCAAACTACACAGTCTTTTGAAATCAGTCAAAAAAACACACCAAAAAAACATTTACCAAGTTGAAGCGAAAAAGAAGTGTAACTGAGGAAAAGTTAAGTGGCGATAAAAAAAAAATTTGCCAACATGCCATTCTACACATGCAGTGGCAAAGAGAAAATGAGGCCATCGCCTTTCTCTATTAGTGGCAGATCCAAAAATGTTACTGAGCCTTCTTCTTGTACAGACACTCGTGACAAAGCAAAACCAAGTAATTTGGAGTCTAAAAGTGGTGCACAAGTACTGTTACGCGTGAAAGCCGAGCTGCAAGAAAACAGTAAGGCATTAGAGGATAATGTATGCTCTGAATCAGAAATGACAACAATCCCTGTGGAGAGTCCATCCACCAGTGGTATGTCTAATCGTGAGCATTCTGTTAGTGACAGTGTACCCATAAAGAAGGTTCCTTTCAGCAGTTCTGCTCATGTGTGCCTTAACAGCCCGAGTGTAGTCGGTGATACACCAATTGAGGATGCCACTTTTGAATTAGAAGAGGATGAGGGGGAGATTTGTGTAGGCGAAGAGGGCGCAAATGATGATGTTGATGACTATGATGCAGACAGATACCAAATTGCCTTTCTCAATTTATATTTATATTCTAGACTCTATAACGGCTGAATAGTTTTCTATTTTACTCCTAGTGGAGAGGGGGTCTGATGCAGACAGATACCAAACTACCTTGGTCCATTTATTTTTACTTTCTAATTCCACAGTCTATGCAGGCTGCTTTTTTTCTATTCAACTACAAGTGGAGGGCGGGGGGGGGGCATAGATAGCCACCAAACTACTGTGGTCCATTTATTTTTACTTTCTAATTCCACAGTCTATGCAGCCTGCTTTTTTTTCTATTCAACTACAAGTGGAGGGCGGGGGGGGGGGGCATAGATAGCCACCAAACTACCTTGGTCTATTTATTATTACTTTCTAATTCCACAGTCTATGCAGGCTGCTTTTTTTCTGTTCAAATACAAGTGGAGGGCGGGGGTGGGGGGGGGGCATAGATAGCCACCAAACTATTGTGGTCCATTTATTTTTACTTTCTAATTCCACAGTCTATGCAGGCTGCTTTTTTTCTATTCAACTACAAGTGGAGGGTGTAATATACACCCAAAGACGATAACTACATTGCCAATAATCAAAGATGGAGGAGGTAGACAACCAGGTTTGTCTGTATAATTTGCAGGCAAGTGTTCGCATTAAGAACAGCCTACCAGAGATTAAACTTATTTTTTCATAATTTATTAGCTTTAGAATTACCTCACTTATCCAAAAAACTAGTGGAGCACTAAATGGGGTTATTTTAGACAAAAAAAATTGTATTTTTTTCAAAAATGGCAAAACAAAACCAAACAAAACCAAAATCAAAACACGCAATGACGGTTTGGCAAAACCAAAACACGACGGTAATCCAGATCCAAAACCAAAACACGGGGGTCAGTGAGCATCTTTTCAGAGACACCTTTACGTTTGAACAGCGATCACTGAAATCCCCTGTGAACCACAGCCAGCAAGGCCAGAGATCAGCTATTACTGCTATTGCCTCTTTTCCTTGATCTTGTCCAGTGTACATGAAATGAGGTGAAAAGGAGGAAAAATACACCCAGTTAAAAGTCCCAAGGTCTTATTATGGCATCTATTCCCTCTGTTCTGGAGTCTCTGTGATGGGAGTACAATCGTTCTGTCTTGTTTACATTTGATCTATCTGAGGAGCCCCAAACTTCTTCACTAAGTGTTTAAACGCCTACTCATGTAATGTCCACTCCCAGGGTGAATTTATTCCCAAATGATATAATCTGCCACCTTGTTGTTCTTGCCTGTTATGTGAAGGGCTGACAGACACATCAGATTTCTTTCTACCATTGATGTTATTGTTGATACCTCTACCATCATGTTATTGCTCTTGGTATCTCCTTGTCAGTTTATGCATGACACAACCATCTGATTGTCTGAAAAGATCTTGAAATATTTATATTGCAATAGAAGAAAAAATTGTATTGCGTGCCACATTGCACTTACTTTGATAGTGTTTGCTTGCCTCTATTTCCTTTTGCTGCTCTGCAACTTAAGACAGTCCTTTCTAGTTCTGAGAGGAATACTCCTCTTCACTTAGATACTGGATTGTGCACCAGTCGACAGACTCCCTGGTACTCCATGTAAATCTTATAGGCTTAACCAGTGATTCTGGACTGCAAACCCACTAATCAAATACTTCTAGTTGAATATTCCTCATATTCCATCTCAACCATGGAAGAATACCTATGGTTTAAGGAAACTATTCCTAATAGCCAGTGCCACTGAATTTGTCAGATTTTGAATCTTCCTAAATCTTTCCTCTGACACAGAGGCTTTGTCCTTCACCTTGTCTATTCGTATTCCCAGAATATGTAACTGTTGAGCTGGTGTGAGGCGATACTTAACAGTATTTATGTAGAAAAGATATTACTTTCAGAATTTTATTTCTCTGATATCCCTGTTAATCAAATGTTATCCAGATAAAGCCAAACTGCAATTCCCTGCTTTCCAAGAGCAGTCTTAAGAACCAGTAGTACCTTGATAAGGGTTTTGGGTGATGTTAAGAGGTCAAATTGCAGATAGGTAAACTGGAAATGGTGCCGCTTGTTGTAGAATTTGAGAAAATAATGGTTTTGCAGTGCAACTGGGATGTGCAGATAAGGAATCCTACAGATCTATTGATGTAAGAAAATCTCCTTTTTCTTTTGCATTGAGAATAGAGTTTACAGATTACATGCGGAAATATTTGGCATGCACAAATTGTTTAAGTTTTAGATCAAAAACTGTCTGAAATCCTAATGATTGCTTTTCTACCAGGAAGAGTGTTGAGTAGAAGCCAGTGCCTCTCTGAGTGGTAGCTACAAGAAAGTTTTCTGTTTCTCCATGAGCATCTGTACACAGCCATTATCATTATCACAGGAGATGACAGAGTCTTTGATTTTACAAAAACACTGGGTACCACTCACTTTCTGGATACCACTCAATACTCTATTTTGTATGCTTTGTTTATAATGTCTCAATGATCTTGCATTGTAAGCATGCAGGCCTCTACATATTCATCAACATGCTGGAGCTTGTGTTGGCCAGTAGTTATTGTGAATTTCTTTGGCTTCCTTCTTCCTTTCCTCTAAAAGAACAAAAGTGCCACCTGGATGCAGTTGTCACATATGGTTAGTTAAGTCAAAAGACTCTCCTGGCCACCGCTGTTGACCACAAGACTTCTGGGAGAAAGTGAGACCATATACAGTGATGCCTCAAAAAGTTAATAACTTCCTATTTTCATTGCCATAGTCTTCAGCCAGTGTTTGTCTGAATACTTTTTCTTGAATGTCTTTTTACAAATTATCCATCCAGATTCTAGATATCAAAGACATGGCTACTCCAACTTTAATTATCATCCCTAAAGAGATATTAATCTTGTTAAAGCATTTATCCATGTTTTTATCCATTGGGTCCCCTAATGGCCCTCCAATTTCTAATGGATTAGCAGTTTTACCGAAAGACTGGCTCAACAGCCTTGGGTACTGGATCCCAATTAGTGGTATCAAATTCTTGAGAAGGATACATACTATCCAGTCTTTTATAACTGCACTGGTGCTTCTTCATTTGATCACATTCCTAATATAGCATTTCTCTAATCAGCAGTTGTATTATAAACACACTATGCTTGTGCTGTCTATCTTCAAAAAAGTTATCCTATGAAGTGTCTGAATGGCATAGCCTGCATTCCCATAGTCTTAATATGTTTAATCAGTATGACCACCTTTTCATGGTTAAATGTCTTGGGTTTCTCTTTAGTTTTCTCTTCTTTACATCAGATGAGACTTCCTCAAAAGAATCTATAGCTCCACATGAAGAAAGCTCATGTTGCTATCCACATCTATACACGTCTGATAATTGGCTCTTTTAACCTCTTGCAATGTTTGAAGCTCATCTTTTGATCCAAAATATTTCATTATCTAGATAGTGAACTCTTTATTTTATTCTGCGAAATTGCGCTGAGTTTTCTCTAGGCGGTACATATACACATATACAGCTCCTTTAAAATCATTAGGCGGGTCCTAATGACATGGTCCATAAATGCGATTATGAGTTATAATAGTCTTCTTTCTTTCTACAAGATATAAAAGAATACTGAAAGGGAAAAGTAAAAAAGAAAACTAACTAATCTAATTCCTTAAGAAAACAATCCTAGCTAGGGACCTAGAATGTGTGTCTTTCAGCTTTTTTTGGATCCAGATCCATGTTTCCGGAACTGTACCAAGACTCAGCAATGCACTTCTCAAACACACTGCTCTGTTTGTGAATACTGAAAAGTAACACATTGCTTGATGACGCTGCAGCTCAATGCAATTTTTAAATCTCCCCGGTCTTAAACCAGCTTTCCCCACATTTACTACCTAATGGTATTAATAGTGTCACTCCCAAGCAGGCGCGGGCTGGGAGAGGGATGGCCGGGGGGCACACAGACGGCCGCATCGCATGAAACGGGATGCGGCCGCGTCATTGATGACGCGACCGCATCCCCTGTCATGTGATGCGGCCGTCTGTGCACTGACGCTGCTGCATCTGATGTAGCCGCCGGTGAAAATGTGCTATATTGCACCCGGGGGTGCGGCCAGCCGGCCGGCCTACCCCCGGCCCTAATAGCAGTCTGACCGAGCGGCCCGGGGGGGACGTTGCCCCCCGGGCCAGCCCACCCGTGCTCCCAAGTCTCCTTTTCAATATCTAACAAACCCCACACAGCAAATCAAAAGGTGAGAATCCCATGGAGGACTATGGAACCTGTTTAATGGCCAGCATTGAATAGGGAAACAAATAGTCCCAATTTTTCCCATCTTTGTACACTATATTCTTTAGCATATGCTTTAAAGTTTTGTTAAACCTCTCCACTAAGCCATCAGTCTGAGGGTGATACACAGAGGTCCTAAGCTAAGTAACCTTAAATAAGTGGCACAATACTTTCAGAATTCTAGACATAAATGGGGTACCCTGGTTAGTGAGGATCTCTTTAGGCATCCCTACTCTGCTAAAGACATGTACCAGTTCTCTAGCGTTTATTAACGTATTGCGCAACGATATTGCTTCCTGGCATAACCAGAATATACTAATGACCCCGGGCATACTTTATTCGAGGTCCAACCAAATCTATAGCTATCCTTTTGAACAGAACCTCAATAATGGGTAACAGGACAAGCAGACTTTTATAATGTGGCCTAGGAGCGTGGTATTTCACTCAGGACGGGATGCACAGTAGTCAAATACATCTTTTTGGACCCCTGGCAAGAAAAAATGCTGCAAAATTCTTTCTGAGAGTTTTTCTACCCCTAGATGCCTTGCAGTTACATGACCATAAGCTCTAACACCATTCTTCTATAGGTATTAGGAACTAATAACTGTTCCACAATATACTCTCTCTTTTTGGACATTTGATATAACAACCCTTCACTCATTGTCATTGTATCAGGTTCTATGGGGTTTCCATCAACCACTATTCTATTTTCTCTAGCCTTTACCATAGTAAGATCTTTTAACTGTTCTAAGGCGAAAATATATTTTCTGACTTCAAGATCACATATACAGTCAACTGGTTCAAAAACATTTCCTGCTTCATTCTGCCCTCATCATTTCCTAACTTCCCAATCATGTTTGAGAAACAGCTTACTTCAGTCTCGGTGAACACTCAAACTGTCACTGCATCAGTAACATGGATCTGGGTTATTTACTTGTGTAACCAGCTAGGTTTATTATCACATTATTATTAAGTCTTATAAGTCTTATATGAGGTGGGAAACTTATTGGCCTAGCTGGCTCATCTCCAGGATCCAAGCGTACAGTCTCTGGATATTTCAGTTCATTCCACCTCCCAGCACCCTTTTTCCCTTTAACAGGATTACCAAAAGTCACTGCAGCTTGCAGTTGCAGAACTCGGGCCGGTGTGGTACACCTATCAGTTCTTCGGCTGCCTAGTACCTCTTCACAAGCTGGTCCGCATTTTTGGGGTCCCTGCAGCTTACCCACTTGAGCAGAACAGGAGGCAGGAACCGTAGATACTCATCCATCACAACCCGTTCCACAATCTTTTAAACACAAGTTGTAGCCACTTCTTGGTGAGGTAGATGAATTCATACATTTGAGAGCGATGAGATTTATCCACTTGGTATCCCCAACAATGTATTCGTTGTGCTCAGACAAACATCAAGACATCCAAACGAGTCAGGATTTTGTTTTTTCATTCGTCATATTTCTTGGCAAGAGCAAGGCTTTAAATCAAAGTATGTTTTTCTGACTTCCCTGACAAGAAGGGAGCCAATAGGCTTACCCACTGAGCTTTAAAACTACAGCATGTCTGGTATGTTGGAAAACCCAAAATGGGCCTTATGAATGAAGTCCACCTTCTCTCTCCATTCTTAAACCAAGGGACCCTTACCAGGTTTTCTACAGCTGTAGACAATCTCTGGGAAGTTTATCCCATACACAATATACTCCCTGGGGCTTTTAAATGTACAAGATAGCCTGTGAGATACAGTCAAGTCCATAAATATTGGGACATCGACACAATTCTCATATTTTGGGCTCTATACACCACCACAATGGATTTGAAATGAAACTAACAAGATGTGCTTTAACTGCAGACTTTCAGCTTTAATTTGAGGGTATTTACATCCAAATCAGGTGAACAGTGTAGGAAGTGCCTCACACTTTTTAAGGGACCAAAAGTAATGGGACAATCGACTCAAAAGCTATTTCATGGACATGTGTGGGCTATTCCCTCATTATTTCATCAAAAATTAAGCAGGTAAAAGTTCTGGAGTTGATTCTAGGTGTGACATTTGCATTTGGAATCTGTTGCTGTCGACTCTCAATATGAGATCCAAAGAGCTGTCACTATCAGTGAAGCAAGCCATCATAAGGCTGAAAAATCAAAACAAACCCATCAGAGAGATAGCAAAAACATTAGATTCCTTGTCAAGAACTTTGGTGGGTGCAGGATGAGCAGAGGCCATAATGGTCAAGTGGTCTTGCATTTGATGCACCCTGGTATATAACTATGCCACTCATGCCATCTGCAGTTCTTGGTCACTTCTGCCTCTTACAGTTCTTGAACTTGTTGTACAAGCTGCATAGTAACATGAAAACAAGTATCTCCCTAGGCGCCTAGGGAGATACTCTTTTTCATATCTGCCTCTTGGAGAGCGTGGAATCCCTCCCCCAATCTTCTCCCTATACGGCTGCATTATTTGATGGAGCACAGTTGACCCAATACTTTTGAACATGCATAGTTACATGTCTATGGATGGAGGCTCAGTAGAGTTAGCATCAGGTCTTGTGGGATCCATTTTCAGATTCAGCTTACAGCTGCATTATGGCTGGGACTTGCACACTGATATGTGCAAGCTGGTTCCGATGCAAGTGTGTCCACGTGTGCACTCTAGCAAAAGTACAAAAGTAGCTAATGTTAAATAACATATTTAATACTCTCCTATTTCTGGAGGCATACCATAATATACCTGTCACACATTGTGTGTATTATCTATTAAATTGCCAGATTGTAATTTTCCTTCTACCATGTATGTCCCATATATACCTGTTCCATAATGTAATTTATCTAAATGCAAAATGGCAGCTCTTTGCTGACTGTTTAGTCCTTGTCTGACTCTCTTTGGTCTAATATCTGTGTATCCTGTTTCTCTAATTACGCAAAAGTGGATTAAAGCATCCAAAAGAATAATGGAAGCACCAGATGAAGAGGAACATATGGTTAAGTTACAAAGGTTTTCTTTCACACCCTGTCCTGACTTCCATAATTGAAGAGTCATAGAAGAATCCTGGAAACAATTGTTATGGGTGTGAGATGTAAATCTACTTTATAGTCGGAAAAAAAACAAGAATCTGAGAGTTGGGAACATTTCAAATAGAGGTTATGTCAGTGGAAAAACTTTCTAAGAAGTTACTTATTCCATCTGGTGAAGTTGCAAGATTTAAAGACCAGATAGACAGAAGAGCAGGACGAGTTTTATGGAAATTATACTTAATAAGACTTCTGTAAAGTTTCTATGTGGCAATCTCTGTTTCCAGAGCTCTAAAACCCTAGATAAGCCAACTGGAAGACAACATAGACTAGGGAATGTTTAGAGATGAGATACTTAAGATGATAATTATGATGAAAAGAACATATTATTTTGTCTATTGTCTATTACTTCAGATACGTTATGAAGTTGCCCTTAGAATTGCCTTCATTCAAGATGGCTGGGATTGTCTCATGAAGATTCCATCTTGGATCTCTGTTATGAACTTGGCCTTACAAAAGCTCTTATCCAAGATGGCCAAGACTGTCTCTTGAAGATTCCATCTTGGATCTCATTTCTTGTTTGAGCCTAGAAAAGACACTTTCTGTGTTGAAGCCTTTGCTTGAGTATTGTGTTTGTATCTGAACTATATGCTTCCACAGAAGCTTGCTCCCTCTTGTGATTTGGATTGCAATTGTTTGATACTTCTACCAGACCTTTATCTGCCTTGAGACTTTTGATTTCAAGATTTCAAGATTGTTGGATACTTTAGATTTATATATATCAAAATAAATCCTGTTTACTACAGAACTACCTGGCTATTGGGTTCCGTTTGTGATACCAGAAGTGTGACAGATATGTGTCATTACTAAAACCTTCAGTTAAGAATCCATTTTCAGGTCACTCTTTGCCTCCACCTGAGCCAATTCAAGTTGATGAGCATGAGGAATTTATAGTCGAAAAGATCCTGGACTCTCGTATGTTTCGAAATCAACTACAGTATCTGCTTCGTTGGCAGGGGTATGGACCAGAAGATGACTCTTGGCAATCTGCTAAAGATGTTGCCCCACTTTTGGCAAAAACATTGCAGCGACAGTATCCTGGAAAGCATGGTCCTAAGCCGTGCGGAGAAAATCATTGAGAAGGGTGCATTCTGTTTTGAACTTGCCCTTAGAATTGCCCTCATTCAAGATGGCAGGGATTGTCTCATAAAGATTCCATCTTGGATCTCTGCTATGAACTTGCCCTTACAATAGCCCTTATCCAAGATGGCTGGAACTGTCTCTTAAAGTTTCCATCTTGGATCTGTTTGTGATACCAGAAGTGTGACAGATACTCTCAGATTAGGTTTAAGGTATATGTCTAGAGGAGACCAACAGTCTTTATAGCTAAATAACTAGTGAGGATATCTATCTCTTAAGCATAATCTTTATTCACTAAACTTTGACACAGTCACATTTTTGGGGCCTCAGTTGGAACATTTAATGGAATTACTTTCTGATAATAACAGTATAATCTTCCAATACCATAGGAAAATAAAAGAAAGGTCTTGGGTAACCAAAGACCATCTCTACCTACTTATAAGAGATATAACAGGAACAATAAAGAGAGCAACGGATATAGAGAATATAGAACAACAGAAATCTCAAGAGGTTTCCGAAGTTAGAGGAAGATAAAATAAGAAACTATTTGATTTATGTTATCAGAAGTTGTGTTCTTCCTGTTGGAGGCAGACTTCATAGAAAGGAAAAATCAATGGGAAAGTACCACAGACAATTAATGGGTCTTATAGCCAATAAAATATGATTATTACATGGAATTCTTCCTTCTCTGTCTCAAAGTTAGCCCCACAACCAGAAAAAGGAAAAGGAGTATGCACAGTATCCAAGCAAGAGTAAAAATGCAGATTGAATACAAACCTGAACAAAATCATTCAGAAAATGTTCAAGGTGGAATCGATGATATCAGAGATCATTATTTAAAAGTAAACAACTTTATGTCATAAAGATAGATAGATAGATAGAAAGATAGATGGATAGATAGAATATTATTATCTGCATACACCAACTGCTAAACACCACATGGAACTTTGAGAGTGACCACTATCATAAAAATTAAGATTCAAAAACATACTGATAGGTTAAATGGCTGCTATCAGATTGTCCTTAGTCTGTCTGTGTGTGTTAGAGAATTTAGACTGTAAGCTCTATTGGGGCAGGGACTGATGTGAGTGCGTTCTCTGTACAGTGCTGTGGAATTAGTGGTGCTAAATAAATAAATAGATGATGATCATCATCATCTTCAGTTCAAGGCAACACCTTTTGATCCTCAGGTCTGGGAGTGTCCACAAAAATGCATTTATGATTCAAGTGGCACTAATAAAATCAAGAAATGTGGTTTGGATGGCTGGATGGTAAAGGCAGCAATTTGTTGGTTATTGAATGACCATCTATAAACTGGGAAAAATCTGCACGCAAGATAAGATTTTTGGACTTAGTTAGTGGATTAAAAATTTCTAAAAATATACTTAACTAAATCAATGTCTTGAAAGTTGTCAATGCAGCAAAGAAAATGTTCCTCTGTGAAAGCCACAATATGTTCATCCATTTAAGTATACTTTGCTCTCCTGTTTTTCTCTGTGTGTGCACTTTGAAGGCTGGAGAGCCATGCATGTAGCACTCCTCACTGGCTTAGTATGAATCTTTCCTCCAAAACGAATTAGGCTCCTTCTACTGGATCCACAGCGCCTTTATGGGCTAAGTTAGCCCAGGTTTCATAGTTTTGTTCAACTAAATACACAAAGGAATAACTTGGTCTTCATTCCATATGTTTTTCAAGCACTGCAAAGTACGCATTTTACCTCTCATGATTCTATTGGCAGCAAAATTCATCAGAAGGCTATCATAAAAATCTGTCCACCCAAACATTTAAGCTACAGATATGCCACATATCTTTGCTGCATATGGATTTAAAGAAAGGAGAAAACATACTAATCGAAATTTTAATTTCCTTTGAGTTTGAAGGGAGCACAAACCTTCCCACAAATAAAATGATTTTTCATCATTAGCCTGATTCAATAAGGAAAGTAAAGCAAAAAAATTAGTATGTTTTCTCCTGGACAAAACCATGTTACAATGCAAGGGGTGAAATTAGTTTTTTATTTTGCACATAAGTTAAATAAAGTCTCTTTTTTCATGAAGCACACAAATACTTGATAGTTTATTTGTACACTGAAATAGAGAGTTGATCTAGGACATGCCCTATCCCAACTATAATCTGCCATCCCATTTTAAATTTACCTCCCCCTCCAATGCAGCATGGTTTTGCCAAGGTGCAAAGTTACTCTTTTTTTTGCTTTCCTTTCCTTAGTGAACTAGGCCCCATGTGTGTATTACTCTTTGGTGTAGGCTGGATAATTGGACTGCAATTATTTTCTTCTTATCCTACAACAGAGACAAAACAACTAGTCACAAGTCTGTGCTACTTTCAGACTCCATGAAATAAAAACCTCAGTCAGTGTAAAATCTTCGCACTCAATATCCCCATTTAATCACTATTGTGCATTGGATGCGATTTAGGGTTAGTTTTTGTTTTTTTTGTTATAAGTGGGCTAAATGTGTTCATAGCAGCTGATTGCATAGCTTTTGTTATAGAGTGCCTCCATTGTTATACAGCTGGCAATATCCAGTCTATAAACACAAGTACACACAAAGAAAGAAATTATTATAACTAAACAAAAAGCAACACAGAGAGATCTACACCAGACTAGGAGATGTGAAATGACTTCTTTTGATAAATGGTGTGCCAAATAAGTTGACATCTATTGATATTTTGTGATATGTGGAACAATAAAACTACGTGACCAGGATAAAAACTATACAAGAATGTGAAACTATGTGACCAGAATGAAGGAAGAAATAGAATACTAATGCATTTATATGAAGTGTTTTTATTTGTTCTTTTTCACTTTTATATTAGAACTTTGTGTACAAGAAAATTTAGGGGCTGATGTAATACAGCGTGATGTGCCGCAGAGTGCCTCCAAAATGGTCACGGAGGCACTCCATGGTGATGCAATATTGCAGATCTTGCCTCGCAGCACAATTCGCATTGTTGGGTACCATACTACCTGTAAATACATCGCGGCTGCACCTCTAGCAGAATTGAATTGGCCCCTAATAGTCAAACATTTCCATTATGGAGTAAATAAAAATGATTATAAATATACACACACACTTGTCACGAATGCCCAGCTTGTCCCAGAAACAGCAATTTGAACAGTTGGCCATGACTGGCGTCACCTTAGTCACTTAGCAATGAATACACCTTTTCTGCCACCACAAAGGTTTTATTATAGTGTCCTTATGTTCAACAGAACCACTTATTAATGTTTCACACTTAAATCACATACACATATAGCATGAGCCTCCCTGGGCTTCATAAGTTCACAAAGAATCACGGAGAATACACTAGGTTGGCGGTTTCCAAAGTGTGCGGCGCGGCTGCTTGGGGTGCTGCAGCGCTGTGCCGTGTGCAAGCCAGAAAAGAAGAAAAAAATAAAAACTTACCAATCCGCGTGGCGCTCGGGACCGAGCATCCTCCTGTCTCCAGGGGCAAACAGCTGAGGGAGAGAGAAGAATGCTCAGTCCCGGGCGCCGCGCGGATTGGTAAGTTGTTTTTTTTTGTTTTTTTCTTTGGCTGGCCGCGGCAGAGGGGGCACCGTGAGAGAGGGAAGAGGGGGCAGCGTGAGAGAGGGCAGAGGGGGAAGCATGAGAAGGGAAAGAGGAGACAGCATGAGAGAGGGCAGAGGAGGCAGCGTGAGAGAGGGCAGAAGGGGCAGAGTGAGAGAGGGCAAAAGGGACAGCGTGAGAGAGGGAAGAGGAGACAGCGTGAGATGGGGCAGAGGAGATAGTGTGAGAGAGGGCAGAGGCGGCAGCGTGAGAGAGGGTAGAAGGGGCAGCATGAGAGAGGGCAGAGGAAGCAGCGTGAGAGAGGGCAGAGGGGGCAGCGTGAGAGAGGGCAGTGGAGGCAGCGTGAGAAGGGGCAGAGGAGACAGCGTGAGAAAGGGCAGAGGGGACATCGTGAGAGAGGGCAGAGGAGGCAGCGTGAGAGAGGGCAGAGGGGGCAGTGTGAGAGAGGGAAGAGGAGACAGCGTGAGACGGGGCAGAGGAGATAGTGTGAGAGAGGGCAGAGGCGGCAGCGTGAGAGAGGGTAGAAGGGGCAGCATGAGAGAGGGCAGAGGAAACAGCGTGAGAGAGAGCAGAGGGGGCAGCGTGAGAGAGGGCAGAGGAGGCAGCGTGAGAGAGGGCAGAGGAGGTAGCGTGAGAGAGGGCAGTGGGGGCAGCGTGAGAAGGGGCAGAGGAGACAGCGTGAGAAAGGGCAGAGGGGACATCGTGAGAGAGGGCAGAGGAGGCAGCGTGAGAGAGGGCAGAGGGGGCAGCGTGAGAGAGGGAAGAGGAGACAGCGTGAGACGGGGCAGAGGAGATAGTGTGAGAGAGGGCAGAGGCGGCAGCGTGAGAGAGGGTAGAAGGGGCAGCATGATAGAGGGCAGAGGAAGCAGCGTGAGAGAGGGCAGAGGGGGCAGCGTGAGAGAGGGCAGTGGAGGCAGTGTGAGAAGGGGCAGAGGAGACAATGTAAGAGAGGGCACAGGAGGCAGCATGAGAGAGGGCAGAGGGGGCAGCGTGAGAGAGGGCAGAGGGGGCAGTGTGAGAGAGGGCAGAGGAGGCAGCGTGAGACAGGGCAGAGGGGGCAGCATGAAAAGGGGCAGAGGAGACAGCGTGAGAGGGCAAAGGGGGCAGCGTGAGAGAGGGCAAAGGAGACAGCATGAGAGGGCAGAGGGGCAGCGTGAGAGAGGGCAGAGGAGACAGCATGAGAGAGGGCAGAGGGGGTAGTGTGAGAAGGGGCAGCGTGACTGGATGCAGAGGGGGCAGCGTGAGAGAGGGCAGAGGAGGCAGCATGAGAGAGGGCAGAGGGGGTAGCGTGAGAAGGGGCAGCGTGACTGGATGTAAAGGGGGCAGAGTGAGTGGATGCAGAGGGGGCAGTGTGAGTGGATGCAGAGGAGACAGCGTGACTGGATGCAGAGGGGGCAGAGTAACTGGATGCAGAGGGGGCAGCGTGACTGGATGCAGAGGGGGCAGCGTGACTGGATGCAGAAGGGGCAGAGTGTGTGGAGATGAAGCAGGGCACAGTATGAGTTAGCTGCCAATTATTCTTTGACAGAAATATAATTGAAAAAAATATGTAAAAATATTATTTTCCCTTAGATTTCTGTGTATTATTTTTGCATACAACTAAATAAGTATTTCTGTCCTGACTAAAATACTTATTAAGTTTTTTTGACCCAATTATTTCTAAAACGGGACTGCTCGGTAATTATTTTGAAGGGGTGCCTTGAAAAAATTATGGAGACTCTAAGGGTACCACGAACTGCAAAAGTTTGGGAACCACTGCACTAGATTACATTTTTTCAATTTGAAAAATGTTTCTAAGGCTTATATACAAAAATTAATAATACATACAATATGTTGCACAAATGAGTTTCAGAAAATAAAATAGGAAATAAAATCAGAGTCACTACTTACTAGTTAAGACCTGATGTGTGAGGGAACACAGTTGAGAAGGATAGGACATTTCAGTCTTGATAGACCTGCTCATAAAATGCACAATGTAATGTCTAAAGCAGAAGATTTTAAATCCTTCTTACAGGCTCTTTACCACCACCTTAGGAATTACACTTTCAATTAAGTTAGATTGATTCCCAAAATGACACAGAGCTTTCCAAAGTAAATTATCTATCACTAAAGCTGGGTACACACTACACTGTTTTCGTCCAATAATCGGCTCAAACAGCCGACATACGACCGCTCGTTCAAAAGTCGGGTCAGTGTGTACAGTGGCACGATGGTCGAAAGTCTGCCCAAATGAACTATTATCGCCTCGTTTGGTTGGTCATACCATTTAATATTTTTGTTCCAATCTCGTTTCCACTGTGTAGTGTGTATAAACTTCCGACCGATCCACGACAATCCTCCGATACTTCCTCGACCTGGGGGGCATGTGTATGTAAATTTTTTATGTCAATCCCAGTCCCACGTGGTGCGGAATCCGCACATCACTGTGTTTTGTATCGATGTATATTGCACCTGTCTGGCTGCAGACCATTACACTTGTGTAAAGCACGTGTGTTATTACCCTTTGCGTCTATGATTGCCATGTATTCATATTTACTCTCTATACACTTATACCTTTATAACCTATTAAAGTTATATTAACCTTTATTAACTTATAATTGTGAAGTACCCAGAATAAACCACATGGTGTTCAAGCAACATTTTTAGTGCTGGAAAAGGTCCAAAAATTTTTACACACTCAGAAAGATCCGCATGAGAAGTGAGCGCGCCCATACCAATCAGAGAGCTGAATACTGAAGAGTATTATTTTATTTTTAGTATTTAGTATTTTTAAAGGTGCTACTGGTTTGTGGCAGAACAGGTCTTGATGTCGTTTCTATTCCCTTTGATTTCTTTATCTACAAAACAAAGAAATAAAAAATGTTTATCATTTAACTTCTATATCTGTAATTTATATTCAACAACATAAATACTCTCATTTTCTCACCTTTAACACTGCTCGAGATCAGTTTATATTTATATTTTGGTCCCTGTGGCAAAATCACAATAATTGTGGGCTTAATCTCCGTACATTCTGAAAAATAGGCGCCATTTTGGTTATTATAATGGTACAGGTATGTGTCCAAAGCATTTACATGTCTACACATGTAAATGTCTTTTACATTGCTTTATGTGACACTACATCTACACTACAGGTACACTACATCTGCTACTGACCTTTTTTAATGTCGTTGTCGTCCTGGTCCAGTACTTTGACCATCATCTCCACCTCTCTTGGGCTCATTGGATTTGCTCTTTGCTCTTCTCGAGTATCTCCATCCCCCACCTTAACTTTTCCAACATTTTTTGGCCCTTCCAGCACCATCTCTGACTCTATCTCCGTCTCCATCTCTGTCTCCATAGTTGCAACCCCCACTGACATCTTCTCCTCACCCGCAACCCCCACTGTCAAAACAAACAGGTTCCTCTGTCATTTTATACACTCAGACATGGGCGTTTGTTTCTGCTGTGGACCAATCAGCGATGATGCACGCCGAGAATGGAGAATTCCATTACATATGAAGGGGTTTTATTAATAGGGAATATTCATTGCATTCCACTTTAGCAGTTAAATGTTTTTCTAAATTTAATGTATATTACTAAACTTCTATTTTATAAAAATGAAGCGAGTTAACTATAGCTAAAGCTCTGCCCCTTTATGCTAAGGTCTTTGGTATCTCGTACATTTCCCGCAAATGTCGCTGCAGTGTATACGAAATTGAAATCATTGTTCGCGACAACATGGCTGTAAAAAGTCGCTAAAGGGACGTCCGCTCTTCCGTTTATCATCCTAAACAAGGCTAGTGTGTATGCAGTTCATGGACCGAGCGATCGGACCATCGATCGCATGTAAAATTGCTCGGCATAAAAAGTTGGTCGAAATTTCTGTAGTGTGTACCCAGCTTAAGATATATGTTTGGGCTCCTCAGAGAATCTCTCACCTCTACTCCTTCTGCTTAAGTGGTTTACAACTTTGAGGCTTCAAACTCCTCCAAGATCCTTATCTATCTTATCTTGGTCTGGCTAATTTAAACAGATAATTGACACTTGCATAAATTCAAACTCATGTCATCTAGCAAAGCACACACTGATATTACATTATAAGGTTACATACAGTATACATTGTCATACATGAATTCAATAGAAAATAACAATAATAATCAGTTATTAGATATACTACATAATCATCACAACACTAAAACTAATACTGACATCTTGGTTAAATATTCTAAATTAGCTATTTTATTTCTCATTTGCCATACATGTGTTTGCAATTAAAATGGAGAGTCTAGGGTAATAGTACACACAGGTAAATTAAACACCAAAATCTTATGGTTGTAAGTGTAGAGCTATGAATTTTTGCCAGTAAATCCTACAACCTTATGCATAATTGGATGTAATTTACGCTTAAAGACATTTAAAAAACATAATATACTTGATGAAGGTGGATGTAGTTTACTATGTGTGCAACTCAGAATAGTACGCAAACTGTGTACATTTCAGTAAGATACACTTAAAGGATGTTATGTGTTAAAAACTTAATATTTGCTTGAAGCATATCCTATACAACTTGGCTATAGGACCTAGATAGAAAAATAAAAGGGCATGTACATGTAGAGATGTGCCCAGGAAGAGGGTGAAGCTGGAACGTAAGAAGAAAGAAGACAACTCACCGTTCCTGCCTTCCAGCGCGATGAGTAGTTCTCTATCTTTTCTGCAGGTCCCAGCAGCAGAGGGCAAGTGAGCCAATCCAGGCTCACCTTCCCCCGCTGGCCAATCAGCGGCCAGATAGGTGAGCCAATCCGGCCGTTTTAATTTTGGCGCCGCGGCTAGCAAATCAGTGCTCGCGTTGGCACTGAAGGACATCAGTGCTCTGGCGGCTATTTAAGTGGAGCAGAAAGAAAAGGACGTAATGTCACGTTCAGTGTCAAGAAGCAAGAAGACGCCGGTGGAAGTGGCAGGGTGCCCATGTAAGGGCAAGGAGCTACCTTGCCACGAGAAGACTGCACCAGAGTCGCTGAGAGGGAGCCCTTATAGGGGCTGAGAGCGCCCCCGCCCAGATGACAGCAGGGAGCTGTGCACCAAACAGGAGAAGCAGCACCGCCGGCTGGAGGAGACATCGGAGGCAAGGTGAGACTCCTGCATGGAGCAGGTAAGTATACTCCATGCAGTTAGGTCGGGCACAAGACCCGTGGGCACTTCAGGCACTAGGCCCGCTGGGAGCAGTTAGTGGGCTCAAGGCCCTGGCGCAGATAGGTATGGGTAGGGAATTATGAGGGCACAAGACCATAGTTAACTGGGCTTATAGCCCATAGTTAGAGAGGGGCATCAGGCACAGTAAAGAGGGCACAAGGTTCTATAGTGGAGAAGGGCATAAGGCCCTTATAGGTAGAGTGGGCGTGAGAGCCCTGAGTTAGAATAGGGCATAAGACCCAGAGGTGTAGTGTGGCACGAGAGAGTGAATCTCAGTCAATAGGCCTGAGATAACAGTTGAGCAGGAGGCTCCTGTTACTGTCCTACATAACCGGCTGGTTATGTAGTGGAGGAAAGTGCCTTCCTTTGTCAGCCTACCATATACAGTAGCAATGTGTATTGAGCCTGTGTGGTGAAATATAGCATTGTGTATTGTGTTTGATGTTGTTGCGTAAGTTTCTTTCCAGGTGCAAGATGTCAGGCCTCAATTAAAGGTAGGCTATTGTTTCCTTACTGTAATCCTGTGATTCTCTGTGTCTCTGGGGACAAAGGGGTTAGTTAAAGCACACACGCAGTGAGGTTAGGATACACTGTAGTTTTCCCATCTCATAGGTCCCTGGGGTTACAAAGAATTCCTGAGTCAGTGATTGGGCACCTCACTGACAGTGCAGTACAGCTTTTTTGAGTTCCATGGGTGCGTACCATGGTTCCAATTGGGTGTCTCTGTCTGAGTTCCGGCAGAGTCCCTGACGGTTCCAGATTAGGGCGGTGTTTCCACTAGGGTGAGCGTGACCATCTCAAGTTTCAGCAGTGGTCACTGATGGTTCCGAGCAGAAGCCGCCATCCTAGTGGCGCGTTGCTCCAGTGAGCCCCGGTCATGCAGGCAACTGGTGCTTGGGACAGTCTTCTCCGTACGACTTGGGTGAGGGTTAGGGTCAGCCCTGGAGTAGAAGGTGAACACCAGCTGATGTTCTCTCTAGGTAGAAGGAGGAGGTTTAGGAAGTACACTACACCCAGTACTTAGCGAAGTTGCGTTACCCAACCATTAGTTGTTGTAGGGTCAGTGCCCCTATTGTTAGCTAGTACCAGTTGTGTGGGTGGTACATACTAGCCTCACCTGTAACCTGTAGAGTAGAGGGAGGCCGTGTTGTGTTGTCATCCACACGTGACAGAGAGGAGCAGGAAAGCAGGGACCGGAAGTTGGAGTGCCTCGGGTGAATATAGCTCTTGATTCCTACTTCTGGTTAGGCCCTCACTGAGGAGTGAGTGGAGTATTTGGGGTGGGACTGTTCTTGCTCCCAAATACTCTTAGTCCCGCGTCCTTGGCAAGAATAAAACAAGGTGGCGGCAGGCGGGGTTGAGTGAAGGTCTCTTCTTCTTGCCGTAGCCTCGGACAGTCCCTTTCTGGTAGGCACGGGTCTTAATTTCTGTTTCTCCCCTAGAGAGACGGCAAGTGATCTGATGGAGGTTCAGTTGCTGGTCTGTCAGAAAAGGAAAGAGCGGTGTATTCCTCTGCAGGGTCCAGGAGTCAGACCTTCACTAGAGATGGTGCAGAGACACAGAGCAGCTGGGGTGAACCTGTAGTGGATGGTAGGCAGTCATCATTTGGAAGGTAATATATCTGTATGCGCCTGTCCTGTTCCCCCGCAGGCATTACATACACCCCTGTAGTATTAACCTGCAGTTGCTCATAGCAGTAGGGGAGTTCTCACACTGCTGGGTCTTGTTTTGTTTTTCATAAGTCTGTGCTGATGGCTGATGATCATCATTATCAATATGCATCTTGCACCAGGGAGCGAGCAGACGCAGCAGATACGCCTCCTAAGAGGTACCTGCTTCCTACTATCTACAGTCTGCATACAGACGTACACCTTGCTACTTGCTACTGCACAAGCACAGTACAGAAAGCCGTATTTCCATTTCTGACTTATGTCGAACCCTACATGGGGCCCCTAATTACTTAAATGATGACTTTCAATGTAATATGTTTATTAAAGTATTTTAATTTGTAAATTATTTCAGGTGATTTTGGACTACATTGTAAAGTGTAAGGCATTAGAATATTTAGAATGGGTTCTGCTATAGTAACTCTGTGCAGGTCATAGGATTGGAAAGAAAGGTTTTGATGGCTACACTGGTTGGCCAGGGTCCCACTTTATTTTGATATGTTGTGTCTGTTCTCTCCTAGAGTATCAGATCAACTATTTATTCAGAAAATCAGACATTGTTCACTGACAGTCCCAGGCCAGACTAGAATAAAAAGCACACCAACCCACAATCATATATTATCATTCACTGGTCAACTTACATCTGTGTGTCAAGTAAAGTGAGTTTAGCACTCCTTATAAGGGGGAGGGGCTGCCTTTAATGTCCCATATTATCTATGTTGCTTTGACCCTTGCAACAGAGCACTGTGAGCTTCTATAGCAACACACTCAGCAGTGCAGTACTAATGTTTTTTTGTCTCTGCCAGATGAACGGTTTCAGGTGTAGACCAATACATGAGATTGTACTATAGGTCTGCCAGAGTTTTCCAGAGTATCAGGGATGCCTGCATATGCATTAACGTAATCTCTGGCCCAGCTACATTTGTCACAAAACTCACCTCTCCTCGCTCCAGCACCGCCCTTACTTCTCCTTCAGAGCCGCACTTCCGGGTATCGGCTGCCACATAACCGCAACTCGGGGCAGGGAATTTGAATCTGCAAGTATATATACCCCTCTCTGTCACTCATTCAGTGTCAGAGCAACTTGTAGGTGTCCTGACTCTTGTACATGTGCAGTATCCTTGTGCCTCTCGGTATCCTGTTTGCTTCCTGTGTAACAGTCTCTGTTTGGTTGACCATTCTTGCTCTCCTGCATTTGTGCACCAATTCTGTCTTGTTGACTTCCCGCTGCCTCAGTTTTTACCTGCCAGCTAGTTTTACCTGACCTAGCTTGTCCTGACTCTGATTCGGCCTGTCGATTCTGTAGTTCCCCACCAGATAGTGTTACCAGACCCGGCTTGTCCTGACCCTGATTTCTCCTGCTGATTCTGCACTTTGCCACCAGTTAGTGCTACCAGACCGGCTTGTTCTGACCCTTATTCCGCTTGCTGATTCTGCACCTCTTCGCCAGCTTGTGTACTCGGACCCGGCTGTCTGCCTACTCTCATCACTATCATATCCTGTATACCAGTGTTGACGTCATCCATAGTGCTACATCTGAAGGTAAATCAGTGAACTGTGACCTGTGAGCTCTCAGCAGCAAAGCCCATCCCCTCCTTGCGGCGGTTCTTTGTAAACACCAGGGAGCTCGTTAGACACCGTACCTCTGGTAATCTAGATTAGTACTTGGATCCTATTCTATTTGTTACACTTGCTGCACTAGGTATTATAATTGAAAAATCCAAAAATTAGTAGCTAAGCATCCTGCATGCAGAGTTTCACTGTCCAGCAGCCCTTATTCTTATATATTTACTCTGAAAAATAAGTGGTTGGCAAAAACCATAAAGCAAAGAAAAATAGATCACAAAGAAATTAAACTATTTATATTCTTCTTCGGCTGGATAGTGCTATCCTTAGTGTGTACCTACTTTAATACAGTGTCTAAATAATACAGCAGAGAACTACCAGTAGCACAATTGTACTTATATAGTGTATGACATGCATGAAATAACTCCATTTGATACATGGCTCAGTGGTTGTGGGAGAATTGGGCAAGCCATGGTTTACAACTGCAGTAAAACTACTAGTCCAAAAATAATCTTACAGCCTCTAGGGCATGCTTAGGATTTGTAGTTCCACAGCAGATGGAGAGCTACGGGATGCCCGCTTCTAGGCTGTAGTCAGGTGTTATCTTTGATCCATGAAGGTCACTATAGCTTTGAAAATAGGGTTGCTTGATTCTCCAGTCCATCTTTATTGAAGAGCATGCTCAATGTGGGTGTGAATATATGTATTAGCTAAGTCTTGCTCTTCAGAAAAGAAGCATGTGCAGATATGTGCAAACCCATTGTATTTCTAAAAACAAGTAGCTGGGTTAAGCTTTATTATATCATGTTACCAGTTATATTTTGAGACTTTTGTGATTTTTTCATGCACACACAATCATTATTTACTACATTCATCTAAAAGTTAAGTTTTCATAAACATTTCAATTATGTTTTGCTATAGTATCCCTATATAAAAACTGCACTAGTTTGTCTTTGCAAAGCTGTGCAATATGAAGACTTGTGTGCTAAGCAATAGTTTAAAAGTTTTTTGTGTGATATATAAAGTATGAAACTTTGAGTACAGAAAAATGGGGAAACAGTGTAATAGAGTAATGTCCCCTGTAAAGCTCTCACTATTGACCAATCCCTTCAATCAAAACTTAATAGCATTGATTAAGCATCTTTGCTTCATGCTTGTTTCATTACATTGCATGCAAAATGTGAGCTTACTATTGTATTGTGTAGTGATGATATGGAGGAAAGAGAACACGTTTATAGTAATAATATTGTTATCAGTCTCATAGACTGATCTCTCCTTTCTCATCTTAACATTGACTCAGAGAGAATATATAGTTATGACAGTGCAATGGGTCAGTGTTGCCAACCGCACTATCACTGACAGCCATACTAGTGGCCATGATTAAGGTCATTGGCAATTGGATTCTTCTCCTCCCACATCCTTTCCTTGTTACATCAGAAAATACTTAAAAACATTTTAATAAGGCTCCTGAGCTTTGATCAGAGGTCAGAGGTATACTGTGATTCTTGGGAAAGTAAAATACTGGTTTGATCACAGATTTTCAGATGTTGGGCATGTTACTGTAGACAGCCATACAATCACTGATACTGAACTGTAGCAGGTGTTACGAGCCGCGGCGGTTCCCCTAGCCACCACGACTCGCTCCCCTTTGCTGCCTGCATCCCGGCCATCTCTTTGACGACCGGGACATCACTTCCGGTTTCCGGCAAATTTTAGTAAATTGCCCTAGCAGTGGCCAGGACGCCGAGCTGTCAGATTACCGCGTCTCGGCTGGGGGATTAGCCAGGCACGCGTGTAGTGAGGGGGGAAGTTAATTATCAGCCTCCTGGGGCTAATTATCATATGCTGTGCCTCCTAGCTGGTGATTGGCTGCTCTATGTATTTAAGACAGGGAGGATTTAGCCCCAGTTATAGTGTTCAGTTCCTGGCTGCTGACCTGCTTCTGTCCTGTTCCTGGATTCCTTTGCGTATGACCTTTGGCTTGTTTCTCTGGACTTCTGATTGTTTGCTTGTGGCCTTGACCTTTGCCTGAACCTGACCACGCTGCCTGCTGTCATCACCTCCTATTCCCGTTCTGCGGCATTACTCATAAGCTTGCACTACGTTGAGTTTAAGACCTGGGGTCATCTGAGTACCTGTGAGCATATCCAGCTCTATGGGAAAGGCAGCTGCTATAGGTGAAGACCTTTGCCAATAGTTCTGTAAGGTTATGATAATAGCTGGTAGCCGTAAGAGCAAGTTAGCATCATGCACATTATGGGCCTGAGTCATTAAGGAGAGCAAAGCAAAAAAAAGGAGTAACTTTGCACCTGGACAAAACCATGTTGCATTGGAGGGAGAGGTAAATTTAAAATGTGGGGACAGATTTATAGTAGGAAATGTACTATATCGACTTTAAATTTCAGTGTAAAGATAAAGTTATCAAGTACTTGTGTGATACATGACAAAAAAAGCCAGTATTTTCTTTATGTGCAAAAAAAATTAATTTGCACCCCTTCTATTGTAACATGGTTTATACAGGATAAAATGTTCTCCTTTTTTGCCTTGCTCTCCTTAATGACTCATGTCCTATGTGCTTTGTTAAATGTTAAAACAAAATGTAAGCATTGCCAAAATATGGAGAGTGTGTTAGGAATATCAAGCAAACTCTGATCCTATATTATGTCAGGAGGAAAAAGAGGAGAATGTCCACATTGACAATGCTATTGTAGGAAATGGGGGGACGGGAAGACAACTAGTTAGTAGGGAAGTAAATATGGTGTCTTCTGCCTTGTTGCTCTTGCTGCCTAAGGAGACCACAAAGAGTGCTGAAGTTCTAAAATGCACAGTGCTGACTATTCTGTATACTATTCAGGCGCTCACTAGCCATTCTTATTAGTCTGTAGTCTATGTGACTATTGCAAAAGTCACCAAGAAGCATAATCATCTCTTTTTTAAAGGTGACTTGCATACCTCAGCAGTACGATAAGTGTAGCCACCAGGACCACACGATTGTAGCACTAGGATTCCAGTTTCAGAAGGATGCAAATGTCTCCTCAGTTGCTCAATCCCATTTTGTTTAATCTGGTTTACAGTGAATGATTTCCTTGGTGAATATTATTGCTTTGGTATAAGAGGAGGGGAAATCACGTTTATTTATTTATATTAAATGTGCTACTTGCATTTTAGTGTATATTCAGGAGGCTAAAACAATTATCCTGTGTGGCAAGACATTGGGCACCACCCTAGAATGCCCACAAAAATTGTTTTGTCATCATCTTGTACAATTATCATTATTTTTTTTTATGAGTATCCTAGCCACCCTGACATAATTTTACATCTTCAATTTACAGAAATGGTAATTTTGGATTGGATACTTTGCTATATATTATTCTTTTTTTTTTTTCATCAAAATAATTTTAGAAAAATAAAAATGCCATCTGCTCATTCTATTTTAGTTTACAGATAATTGCTCGTCATCTACTGATTATGACTCCTTTGATTGCAGGCAAATGCAGGACAAATCTTAAAGATCTTGCTGCTGGATGAAAAGTTATTCCCTCTGTCTACTAACCCTAAACTTCTCTCTAGCAGACTAATATTCATCGTTGACCTCCTGCAGCATAAGCCTAACTTTTTCCCATCATCCTAACCTTAAATTAACCCACCTTGTGCATCCTAAACATCTCATAACTTTCCTCTTACTCCCCCCACATTTAAGTAACCTGCCACCAAAAGTATTTTAAGCTGTCAAAAAGCAGTGGCTCGTGTGCAGGTATGTGTATATGTTCTACAATAGATGAACAATACATTAATAATACATTCCTCTGTAAGGAAAGTGTAAAAGGCCTGACATCCATCAAAGGCTTCAAGCACAGTAGGGGAATATTGCCTGTCACTCTCTCCAGTCTTCAAAAGGTACAAATCATTCAAGGAGGGTTGCATGTGGGTGGAGTTTGAGACACATAAAGCAAGGTCAGTAAACGATGTCAATATGACTATTGTGTCGGCTGAATAGTCTCATACACAAGTACTTTATTGGAGGATTATTGGTTAAAAATGTTACAAAATCATTAGTAGCTGGAAAGTGCTCTCCCCAGTGTGCAGACTTAAAATAAGAAGTGCGCTTAGTTTTGCAGAGTGGTGGAAAAATCTGCTCACAGTGCATAAGTGTAAACATTGCATCATAAGTCCAACTTCCTAATACTTTAGAATCACCCCTTTCATTACAGTAAACATTTCTGTTCCTCTAATACAAAATTAATCAGTTGTGCTTTGGAGGGAATGTAGGCATATCTGTGCAAATCCAATTGATAGAATCACATATCCCTTTATGGGGCTTTTGTGTTGTACCTTTTATAAATCTATTGATTTAAAAAAGACAATATAATGTGATTTTTGGAGCATTCTGAACCAAAATGTAGAAAGGAATCGATTTGCAGCAAGCATTTAAATATATATAATTAGACTTTTTCATGTTATACAATCTGCATAATGTATAACATGCTCATTAAAGATTTGTAGCTTGAACCTGTTTTCTATGTGGAAATGTAGAAGTAGCGGTCTGAAAAATGTAATGGGAATGGAATTTGATAGTTTTACAATTAAGAAAGTTGCTGTATAGCATTCCACTGTATATCATATTTGCTGACTTTGTGATGTTGAGGTGGGGTGTGTGGCCGGATGGGGACGGGGCTTGGCAAATCATGTCATTTTTGGCGGGGCCAAAATGACAAGATCCCCTGAGAATCATGTCATGGTGGCTCTAATCCTGCCCACCACTAGGAAGTGGGCAGATGAGGGAGGATGTCCTACTCTCTTGGAAGTCTGGGAAACCTACCCAGATTTCGGGAGTCTTCGGGACATTTCGGGAAAGTTGCCAAGAATGCCGTGTACACCCTCACTTCGAACACTCGCTTAAACCATTCGATATCTAGAAGATATCACTGTCTCCATATAAGAACCCAACACCTCCTCCCAGCTATCGTCATTCAGACCAGGTATATCATTCTTCACTTAGCATGATAGGTGATTTCTGGAGTAAATACTTGACCCCATATCATGCACACACATGACCTTGAAGACTATTGAACAGTTCTTGAGGTCTGGGAAAAACTATAGTATATGATTGTGGAAGACATCCCTTATCAGAAGATAATCACAATATAGTTTTAAGAACTGTTAATGTCACCTTCTGTTAGAACCTGTCCCCTATAAATAGAGCTTCCTACTGCTTAGTAAGAGGACAACATCTAGGGTTCGAACTGTATATCTAGGATAATGACATATCCATCAATGAGGAGCACTGGGAAACTTGTTAAAGGCAGATATATATGTCCCAGGCTACTGTCTTGTATGTTTTAAAACCTCAGAGAGAATGTTTGTGTTTGGGAATGTCTTTCCCAAAGAGTGTTTTCAGCTGTGGGAAAGGTAGGAATAATGGTCCCTGGGGTTATGATAGAGAAAGAATCGTGGGTTCCATTCATAAGATCCAGTACGGTACTTCTAACCAGCCAGCAAGTTGTTGGCTAATCAGGAGTTTCACCTGTAAAATGCTGCTAAAGGCTGTAAGGCTGATTGCTCAGTCTCTCATTATCTGGGGAACAGGTCAGATGCCTGCTGAGAGGCACTGTCATTTGCTACCAGTAAGTGCTGTTATTTTTGTGTACGGGGAGATTAGGTCTTTCACTTTAGAGAGTGTGTTCCTGTTATATTAGTTAGAAGCCGGACAGGCTAGGCCTTTTGCTTATGTTTTGTATTTTTTGGAGCTGCTAAATAAAACTAGCTGCGGATACTTTAAAACACACATATTTCATTGGAAACCTGTAAAATCCTTTTGGATAAATGAGGAGAGAAGCCCTGCAATAAAGCTCATTAAATGGTTTAGCAGTGTTCCTCACAGTGAGTGTAAGAGGAAATACTTGGTAATAATGTTCGTGTGCATAACAATATGACCAACAGCAGCAATTATTTCCCTTTGATTTTTGGAGCATATTTCTGGTATTTGGAAAACTAGTTTTTGTACACTAGTTCACATACTGTACTTTAAATAATGAGGACAATCTTATAATGTGAAATTTCTCTTATGAAGAAGTATCTGGTCAGATGAAAGGAAGAAACATTCACTCAATCACAAAGAAACAGTTTCAGTATTCTGCAGAAGGGCATTATAGTTCTAGTGGCAAGCATCCAATGTAACTTAGATCTTCAGGGTCTCCTGTCAACGCTTGCAAGGCAGTTTTGCACATACTGTTACAGTTCAGTAGCTTTACTGCCAGTAAAACCGATGGCACAACAAAGTAAACCTGGCAAAATGCAATATATTCATTCTTAAACTGATTCTAGAAAGTGTCTTCATAAAAAAAAATATATATATATATATATAGAGAGAGAGAGAGAGAGAGAGACAAAGAGAGAGAGGGAGAGAGAGAGATCCAAGGCTGTAAATAATAAAACAAGCACGTTCAGCCAGAATACATTTGTTTTAATATGAAATTACATTATTGATTTTATTCTCTGAGATTCCAACAAACTCTATGGACTTACACAAGAGTTTCCTTATTGGACAACAAATAATGAAATGGAACCTAAAATCTGCCAGACCTTATACTGCAAATATGTAACTGCTTTGGATCGGATATGATGCTGTTTTTGGTCCAGATTCTCTGCCCTATAAGTAAGACAGATATATCTTTGAAGTTTTAAATAGGCATAAAACAGTAGTAAAATAGTAGCGCAGTGCCTTCACTTTAGTCAAATCACATCAGGGTTTTTGTTGAGTAGGATCCTGAATTAAGCAACACCAGAGAGAGACTAAGGCTAGGTACACACTACAAAAACAGCAAAGACCAATTTGTTAGCTATAACGACTTTATGAACGACTGAATCAGCTCCAGTCAATCTGCCGTTTCATGTGTACACACTATATAAGATTTACCTTTGAACTGTGCTTATAACCGTAGGCTGCAAATGACGGTTGTCCTGGATCTTCTCTGCTTCACATCACCCGTTGAAACAGTACCCTGTGGAAAACACATAAATGTAACCCAGTGAGCTGCATAATGAAGGTTATTGACTACTGACCAGCAAATACATTTACCTCACTGGATCCTGTGCACAATTTTCTCAGTATCCTGGTTCCAGTCTTCACAAAGCCACGTGTCCCTGTCTCCCAGGCACCCAAAACTTGTAGTAGCAATATGCCAAAATAAAGTTTTTTTGTTTTGAATGTGATGCGCTGTCATCATCCAGGACTGCAGGAACCATTGCAGCATCTCCAGATATCAGGTAAATAGCTGAGTGCGTACACACTGCAGAATTGGAACAACATTGTTCCATCCTTGAACGAGATTTCTAGTTAAGCAGGTTTTTCGTCCAATAATTGGACAAATCAGCCGACATCCGACTGTTTGATCAGATATCGTGTAGTGTGTATACTTACACAATAATCTAAAGTCGCCCCAAAGTGCCGATCATCGTGTTGTTTGGTTGGTTGTACTGTTTAATTTTTGCCGACCAATCACCTTCCAATCCTGCATGTGTATGAATTCACCCGACTATTGGCCAATAATGTATCTCAGAGTGACAGGTCTCAGTCTGCCTGCTGCTGATCTTGTCATGATCCACGGTCTCTGTCAACTGTCTGCGGCTGTTTTTCCTTAGAGAAGGGACTGATATGGATGTAGGGGGCTGCTCCCCCCTCTCTCACCCTATGCACATGTAGTCTTAACCCTCTGTGTGCTGGCTGGAACGGATAAGATTAGTGCAGCATGAGAAGATTAGAGCAGCGTCTGTCCGTTCCTGGGGTTAAACTTCAGCTTCCGGAGATAAAGCTAAAGTCACACAGAATTTACGGCCTGTTTACAGTTCGGCACTTAACACAGTGCTGTGTCAAGACAGGCTGCCCAATACAATTGCCGGGCTCCGCTGAACATCTCTCAATGAATTAAGACCTGAGCTGTCACTTGCCTTTTATGGACTACCTAGCAGCCGATAATTTTGACAGATGAAGAGCAGAGATCTGATGATAATCGTGTATAGTGTGTACACGTCAATCGGTATGCTGATCAGGATTTTTTTAATTTATTCTGTCGTTGGTACATCGTTAATCGTTTACTTCTCTGTAGTGTGTACCCAGCTTTAGTTTGAGAATCTCAAACAACAATTTTATGTGCCCTGACACAATAATCGTTCATCATTCCAGTGTACACACTAATGTGATATCAGGACAATCAGTCATTTATCGTCTGATTGGCCCGATAATCTGCTAAAAATGCAGTAGTGTATACTTAGCCTAAGGAACCATCCGCCCCACTTTGCCCCCCATTTCTGGACCTCAGGCATACACATAAAATGTAATCACACTGAACTGAATTTAGAATTTATATAAAAATAGATTATTATAGTGTGAACAATACATTCACATAAACTTAACAAAGAGCATACTGCAACATTTGATATCATAACACCTTAAACACATTTCTCTGACCTATTATAAAGTAGACATACCTCTATTACTACTTATGGAGGTTACAGTAGTCAAGGCGAGAGATAATAAGCGAGTAAACAAGGGTTTTCGTAGCTTCCGTGGTAAGAAAGGGACATATCTTAGGTATATTCCGAAGGTGGAAGTAGCAGGATTTTGAGAGGGACAGAATGTGAGGCTTGAATGAGAGGGAGGAATCAAGGATGACCCCAAGGCATCGGACTTGGTGGACAGAAACGAGGGTAGTGTTATTAACAGAAATAGAGAGGGGGGGAGGTGGGAGAGTCCTGGAAGTGGGGGGGGGGGGGGGAGACTATAAGCTCGGTCTTGGATATATGAGTTTAAGGAAGCGTTGGGACATCCAAGATGAGATGGCCGAGAGACAGGAGACACGAGACAGAAGGGAAGGGGAGAGGTCAGGGGATGAAAGATACATTTGGGTATCATCAGCATAGAGGTGGTACTGGAGGCCAAAGGAGCGGATGAGGACACCAAGAGAGGGAGAAAAGGAGGCTGCCTTTTTGCTCCCTGCCAGCCACTGCACAAAGGAAGTGCCTATGCGCTTCACCTGCATTAAACACACTAGCCAATAGCATCTCTGATAACAGTATATTTGAATAAGACTAACCCATGTGAAAGAACCTTATAGGGAAATAATATAGGGTAAGACTATTGTACCCTTTCTCAAAAAGCTGTAATCATTTCCCTTACACCATTGCGCATTTATAAAGACAAAACATCTGATTTATTCTCCTTTCAGACCCCTGTTTTTTTCTCTCTTCACACAATTGCAGCTGAAGCAGAGCAGCATGGAGAAACATATAGGCCTGTCAGGAGCCATGTCTTTTGAACTTGCTGGAGGGCAGGTGCAAGTACACGTTGATGATGATGATGACGGTTGCCAGCATGAGCTTCTGATAAACTGATTGCAAATTCACTTCTGAAGTTGATACATGCTTTCTGCATTGATCATGCATATGTTATATGATTTTGTGGGCATATTTTTGGGCATAATGTTACTACTTTCATGCGTGCGCAAGAAGGAATATTATATCTGCTGTATGATATGAAGCCCAATAGAGAATGTGTTTTTCACTATCAAAGCAAATGTTAAAAAACTTTTATTATACTTGTTATGACCTGATCTATGCATATGTGAAGTACAGATGCTGCAGTTGCAGAGCTGGATGTATCTTGAGATGCTTCTAGCTCAGCATATGTGTGCTATTTATAAGGGCGGCTTGGCTGCTATTTTTGAGCATAAATTATGCCCAATATGCATCCAACTCAGTATCTAGTGTGATTGACAGTTTGGTAGCCTTGCTTTAAAGAAATACACAATGTGAATTTGTGGATCCAAACACAAGAGCTGGGCCACTGAAATTACAGTAACTGCAGTCTCAGATTTTTGACCTGCATCAGATACCTTGAAGACACTGTCCTAGATGTGAGACGTTAGCTGTCTGTAATGGAGTAGTGGAGGTAATGCTGCTGTACAATGGCAGATTAATATTGAACAAGGTATATACCAACATGGTTCATACCTAAAAATGTTAATTACAGAGCTTGTGGCTCTTTAAATCACTGAGTCAGCTAAAATTGTTCTTCATATGTTCAAGTAATGTACTTTAGTTTCTATATATCTTGAGAATCCTTGTACAAACTGGAGACAGGAACGACATGAGAGGAGGACCTATCACTCTAATACAAATTTATTGGAAAATAGGAATTGGGCAATGAGACACTGTGAAACAGCTAAAGTGAAAAGGTTATTAATGTGTACATAGAGATCTACCAAGACCTTTTCAATTCCTGTGTTCAACCTCACCCAGCATAAGTAATTTTATGGTAAATAGGTGCAACATTAATTAGTTTCAACCTTTGAAACAAGAATTACCTTCCTGGCAAAAGCAAAAAAATAGTGTATGTTGTGCGGAACATGTTCATCTAGTAAAGAAAGCAAACATACCTCTGCAAGAAAGGAGACATTTAATCTGGGAAAGGACAAAAGGCTGAAACATGAAAACACAAAGAAGAAGATGAGATGTCGTCTGTATCGATTTATATCTGAAGCAGAATTCTGCACCCATACAGCCCACATGAAGAAAGCAGTATGATGTAACATCTATGTGGAAGGTGGATATGAATGAACTTGCTCTGGGTTGAGAAAGTCTCCAGGAAAGAGTCCATATTTTACACCTATGATACCTGAAGCAAATCCATCCCTTATGTTATACATGTTTAGATAGGGGACAGCTTAACATATTGAAATGCCAAGCAAAAAGTAGAGACTTATTAAGGTTTTAGGACAATTAAATAAAGACAAGAGGTGGTTTTAGCAAACAGATAGCAAAGCCCTTAACTGAAAATGAGGGAAAAAAAATCACCAGAGCAAAGCTATTGTGCAAAACATACAAAAGGCAGAATACTGAACGAGAAACCAATATGCAGCCAACTTTCAAGGTCCTTAATAATACGAATTTTGGGAGATCGAGGTTGAACCATAAAGAAGTGTGAGCAGAAAACAGATCAGAACTAGGGGCCTGATTCATTAAGGAACTTAAATGAAGAAGTATCTTACTTCAGTCTCCTGGACAAAACAATGTTACAATGCTAAGGGTTCAAATTAGTTTTCTGTTTTGCACACAAGTTAAATACTGACTGTTTTTTCATGTAGCACACAAAATACTTGATAGCTTATTTGTACACTGAAATTTAAAGTTGATATTTGTGTGCTACATGAAAAAACAGTCAGTAATTAACTTATGTGCAAAACAGAAAACTAGTTTGCACCCCTTGCATTGTAACATGGTTTTGTCCAGGAGACTGAAGTAAGATACCTCTTCATTTAAGATCCTTAATGAATCAGGCCCTAAAAGAGTTCAATTTAACTCGCATTCCAGGATTCTACTTTGTAGTTTAAAATGTTGTAATCATGTAATTTTTACAATTTTCAAACATGACTACCATTAATTTTATTGCCTCACAGTCCGAAAACAGCAACAATCTCTCAATTATGTGTTCTACTTTGCATGTATCATTCAGGGCACTGATTCACTGGCACTACTTCTACAACCTGTTGTTGTTATAAGTATTCACTAACTTCTGAGACATATATTCAAATATAGAGAGAGAGAGAGAAAGAAAGAAATTATATATATATACACGTATATATATATATATATATATATATGTGTATTGTAACAAAAGGAGGCATTTAGCTGGCAATATGCAGAGAAAGCAGGGAAGTAGAGTAAAACATTGGCACAGTTATGTACCTAGGTGGAGATTAAACCAGGTAAAAACATATGTGTAGTAAAAGTTGCTTTACTTACAAGATTTAAAAAGCTGCTTCCTCTCAGCAAACAGACAGGGTGTATCTGAAAGTCTAAACAGAGCCAGGGATGGGCGTGTCCTTTTTAAAGAGAAGGTAGGTGTGTCACCTGTCCATCAAGCTAGGCCTGTGGGAGGAGTGTCAGGTATAAAACCCTGCTTGTTTTATTGTTCGGGGAGATCAACGCTGGGATAGCTGGCTGATCTTGACAGAGAGCTGGACTATGTATATTAAAGCGTTTAGGGTGTCCATAATTGCTGTGCAAGTATACAGTGTCAAACAAGTATTACCATCCTGACAATAAAGAACCATAAAAAGGAAGAAGTTGTACGCGTGTGCTTCACCAGTAGCGGGCTCTTGCCACAGTGTATATATATATATATATATATATATATATATACATATATATATACATATATATCTATGTGTATATATATATATATATATATATATATATATAGTGATTGATTATATATTTTGGAAGTACAAAACTTATAACTAACAAAAAATGGTATATTGATGTTACCATTTTTGGCTTATGGTACTTGAGAATATAGAATAGTAACCAAACGTCAATACCGTATCACAGGTGTTTTGTTTTTCTACAAGCTCAGGAGGAATCCTTGATAGACATAATAATACGGACACGAAATGTCCATATAACATGTCCTAAGATGTAATAAAATTACTTGCTACCAGAGTACCTAATCACTAGCAAAAATATTTGCATGAAGCTTTTGCCAGTAATATGTCTGCTACTATCACTCATGATTGATTACAAAGACAATAGTCGGCTCGGTACTCTCCCGCCGATTCAGAATTCAAAACGAGGCAAAACGTCATTGTGACATCGTCAGATCTTGGAGCTCCACAGCGATCCAGCGCCATTTGACAGAGGGAGAGAGAAGGGTTAGGTAGCAGGATTAGATCAGGGAGAGAACAGTTATTAAAGCAGTTATTAGAGCAGGAAGAGAGGAGTATAGAGGAGGCATTTTTCCAAACATTACAAACTGTATGGGGTGTCATATTCCCTCCTAAAGAAACTATTTTCTGGTGCTGAAATGATTATATACCAGCAGTATATAGTTCTGAATTTGCACTACAAGTGCTTGGGGTGTGACATATTCCCCTGTTCCAAAAAAATCTATTTTCTGGTGTTGAAATTATTATATACCAGCACTATATATTTCTGAATTTGCACTACAAGTGCTTGGGGTGTGACATATTCCCCTGTTCAAAAAAATCTATTTTCTGGTGTTGAAATTATTATATACCAGCACTATATATTTATGAATTTGCACTACAAATGCTTGGGGTGTGACATATTCCCCTGTTCCAAAAAATCTATTTTCTGGTGTTGAAATTATTATATACCAGCACTATATATTTATGAATTTGCACTACAAGTGCTTGGGGTGTGACATATTCCCCTGTTCCAAAAAATCTATTTTCTGGTGTTGAAATGATTATATACCAGCACTATATATTTTTGAATTTGCACTGCAAGTGTTTTGGGTCTCATTAAAATGGATTCACAGCAGTCCACATATGAGAAGGATCAGCAAGCAGCTGCTGGCACCAGTCCTGATGGTAGTCTTCCCTGTATGTCATCTGGTAAAGCCTATGTAAAAGTACATAGTCTTTTTAAGTCAGGGAAAAAAACACACAAAAAAAATCCTTTTAACATTTTAAAGAGAAAAAGAGCTGTAACCGATGAAAAGTTAACTGCCGACAAAAAAAAAATTGACAACATGCCATTCTACACACGCAGTGGCAAAGAAAGAATGAGGCCTTCACCTTTCTCTATTAGTGTGAGATCTAAAAATGTTACTGAGCCTTCTTCTTGTATGGTCACTCGTGACCAAGTAAGACCAAATAATTTGGAGTACTAAAGTGGTGCACAACTACTGTTACGTGTGAAAGCAGAGCTGCAAGAAAACAGTAAGGCATTAGAGGAAAATGTATACTCAGAATCAGAAATGACACCAATCCCTGAGCAGAGTCCATCCACGAGTGGTATGTGTAATCATGACCATTCTGATAGTATACCCATAAAGAAGGGCTCTTTCAGCATTTCTGCTGATGTGTGTCTGAACAGCCCAAGTGTAGCTGTTGATACACCAATTGAGGATGACACTTTGGAATTAGAAGAGGATGTGGGGGAGATTTGTGTAGCCGATGAGGCTGCTAATGAGGATGTTGATGAGGATGAGGTTATTTGTGTATGTCCTGCACCAGTGGCAGCAGTTCTGGCACGTGAGGTTCTGGCACCAAATTGCACTTTTCAAAGAGAAACTGGGATGATGCAGGTGGCAGACCACAACAGTTTGACATCTGGGCTGGTTTGAAAGATTTTACCAAAAAATGCATGACCTTGCCCATAACTCCAACCAATCCTACTATTAACATGCAAAGGATGGTGGAGGATTATTTTCAAGAGTTAATTGATATGGAAAGGTCAGACAGTCCCTTGCAATACTGGGGCATTTCTATTTAACGTACAGTCTTTGCAGGCTACTGTTTTGTCAATTTCACTATAAGTGTAGGGTGTAATCTAGACCCAAACAGAAAATCTGCTTTGGGCATTTCTATTTATGGTGCTACATTTGCAGGCTGCTTCTTTCTCTATTTAACTATAAATGTAGGGTGTAAAATACAGACAGACACCCAACTGCCTTTTTTGCTATGAATGTCAATAGCTCTTTTTAGAACGTTGCCTGCCACCCTGGATTGGGGTGTGTAGCTGTAGAATTAAGGAGGGCCTAGCAGGGATTAAACAGTATTTTTCATAATTTGCACTAATAAGGTTTGCCAATAATATACACCCAAACAGAACATCTGCTTTGGGCCTTTCTATTTTATTGTACAGTCTTTGCCGGCTGCTTCTTTTTCTATTTCAATTTTAATCTATGGGAATAATGTAGACCCAAACAGAAATTCTGCTTTGGCCATTTTGATTGATCGTCCAGTCTTTGCATGCTGATTATTTTTCAATGTAACTATAAGTGAAGGTTGTAAAATACAGATAGACACCCAACTGCCTTTTTTGCTATGAATTTCAATAGCTCTTTTTAATGCGCTGTCTGGCACCCTGGATTGGTGTGTGTTTGATAAAAGCACACATCCCGGGGAGGTCAGCGCTCGTTGACATTTATTAGCTTTAGAATTACCTCACTTATCCAAGAAACAGGTGGAGCATAAATTATGTTATTTTAGCCCAAAAAAATGGAATTTTTTAACAAACAAAATCAAACAAAACCAAAACCAAAACACACAAGGGCGGTTTTGCCAAAACCAAAACCAAAATCAAAACATGAAGGTAATCCAGATCCAAAACAAAAACCAAAACCATAACACGGGGGTCAGTGAGCATCTCTAGAGGTTACCGATCTCTGCTTCAACTCTGACTCCACAACCTTAGCAAACAGCACACCGACACTTCAGACTCTACAACCTTGGCAAACAGCATACAAAGACTTCAGACTCTGTACACAGAAGTAGATATATATATATATATATATATATATATATATATATATATATATGTGTGTGTGTGTGTGTGTGTGTGTAAAGAACAATTATCCCTATACACACAGCGTTCTCAAAATAGAGGTTACCCTGAAATTTTGATATCTGATGCTATGACGAAAATTGAAGGGGTCAATTGATCTGATCTATTGCAATATAAAGGGAGAGAGAAAAAGAAGGGGTACATTCCATTCATCACGGATTATAACCTCTGTGAACATGGAATTAATCTACAATCTCTAAACATTGGGATATTTTAAGGATGGATCCTATATGAGCTACTATTTTGCCAATGAAACCTGATATAGTATTTCATAAGAGTAGGAACCTTAAGGTTACCCTGGCCCCAAGTATGATACCTCAAAATAATAATAGAACTAACAAAACATTCCTGGAGATCAAAGGGTTTAATAAATGCAACCATTGCAATATTTGTAAGTTCGCGAATCCAGATAAGGTGTTCTATAACTATGACAATAGTTTGAAGTACCACATTAAGCAATTAATGAACTGCCAGACACCTTCGGTTATTTATTTATTAGAATGCACCTGTGGATTGAAATATGTAGGCAGGACCAAAAGACCACTCAAACTAAGAATACAGTAACATGTCCGTAATATCAAGAATAAAATAGAGTCTCATTCTGTTTCCAAACATTTCATCATTGCACATAATTCTGATCCCAATTATCTCACGTTTAAAGGAAGAGAAAATGTACGTTTGGGCCCAAGAGGTTGGTATATCTAACCCCACCAGAAGAGAGATGTTTTGGATTTTTCAGTTCAGTTTCACCCTTGCCCTTGCTAGTTTTAACGAAGGATATGAAATTGAACCTTTTTTTATAAACATTGTGATTTTTATATTTTTACGTTATACATTTAGGCAAATTTTATATATTGATTATATGTTTTTTATCCGGATAGCCGTACCTATTAGGCTATATATGGTTTTTTATGTTATCAGATCTTGCTGCACTATGATAGTTGTAATATATATTGCCATGCAACTATGTGGGTGGATGTGTAGGATAGTATTATAAATGATCTAATTAGCCAAATTTATTAGGCTACATATGGATTCCTATGTTATTAGACTTTGCTGTACCACCATATTCATAATGTATATTGCCATGCAACATTTTGAGCAGATGTGCATGATAGTATTATATTATTTATATATTCTAGTAATATTTTATTTCTAATATTTTCAATATTTATAATAATATTTGTTATATAGATTAGATATGCATAAGCTGTCAGATGTATATTATTGATCTACTGATGTTGTCCTAGAAGGGTAGTCATAATCATTTATCTTTCCCTTCTCCAAAATGGCTGCTTTATGTCTGAACATTGAATGTGTTCTATTTGCCCATAAACAAAATGGCCAACGGACTAATATCGAGATCTGAGCTACCGTTTTACTTGTATTTAGAGCCCTTGTAGACTACTATTTGCCTGTGTTTCTATTAGTTATTTAACACAGTGAAATAAATTATGAGAAATCACTGTAATATATTCACGCGATTACCAGAGGACCACACATGCGCAGTTGGTGCTGTACAGCGTGCATGCGCAAGATGGCCACCGCATATTATATAAACATCTCTGTGGTAGAGAGTTGTTTAATACCCTCCTGAGGAAGTCTTAGAGACGAAACGCGTTGAAGGAGAGGGACATCTAGTACCCTCCTTCACCATTGTCCATATTCAGCTATCCAGTAGCAGAGGCATCCTGACATCATATCCACGGCTGTGGAGATTAAGGACCGTATTGGGACTATAGATAAGCTTATTATTATTGTTTACATTGTGAGCATGCACTTTATATTTTTTGTGAATAAATTCATATTAATTTTAATATAATACACTATGTGACACATTTTTTGTTTCCTCTATATCGGCTGATGGATTGAACCAGATGTGAATATTTACAACTAGATGAAAATATACAGATAAGCAAAACCGTTTTTTTCTTATTGGTGTGCATCTAATAAGGTGATGGGTTCATTACTGAATACACCAGTTATCTGATAATATTCTGGTATTTCTGTCTTCCTTTTATATGTGCACAAGACTGGAGTGAATGTATATGGTCTTTGAAAAACCACCTAGATGCTTGGATTAATGCACATCTTTGAAGTTACGCCCCATACATATAACCACTGAGTTCGGACTATTAACGCTGAAAAATACTACACTATTGTGCGCCATCTCCTTCTGTTGCAACTATCATATATATATATATATATATATATATATATATATATATGAAACATTGTGAAACATCTGTCTGCTAGCTAGGAAGCAAATCTTTCTATATAACTCTCCCTGCTGATAACGTACTCAGGGGCTCTGAGCTCGTCTCAGTTGCACTTGGAGTTTTGCTGCCTTCAGGTGATCAGGAATATTGGATATCAATTATTACCAAGATTGCATCTTGTTAGTACTTTGTATGTTTTTTACAAATGTGAACTTTAATTATTCTGTGTGAAATACTACAGATTGTCCTTGTGTCTGGAGTTCATTAAGTCACTACAGCTATCAGGGGCTGCCATTACTAGAGACTTTATTGTGTTGTTATTAATAAGTAGCAAGCTGTGTTTGCTCTGTATATGATCATCAGGTTACTCTGGATGTTTACAACATGTTCAAATAAACACACAGTTATTTAAACTTCTCTCTTGCTTCTATATTGCATTGAATTGCCTAACACACATCATTTGTTCTTTCGTATATTTCCATTACACATAATACAATGCACTTTAACAGAATACATCCATATTTTCAGTTTACTTACAAAGATGAACAGATGAATTTTAAAACATTGTAATGGAGTGCATATTTAATATGTTGATGTTGAAATATGATAAATATACATACAACTGTTACACAAGTCTATATATAACTAACACATTTGAATCAAAAAGCAATGCATGACCTTTCAACTGTCTCAAAAGAAATATATTGTATTTACTTGATCTATAATTTATCAGATTTTAGTCTTTTAATTATGCATTGTCTTTAATAATAAATCAGCATTTCAGTTAATCTACTATATAAATGCCTAGTGGCGTGTGTGGAAAAAAAAACACCAAGCTGCAGCGCCACCTGCTGGGCAGAGTTATAGACTGACCTATATATTTCTTGAAGGAGAAGTGACAGTTGGGAGTGGTTGGTGGTTGCCGGGGGTGACAGTGGGGAGTTTTTAACACCTTAAGTAGCTTGATGAAGGATGTGGCGATGAAGATGAAGGATGAGGTGATGGAGAAAAATGATTAGGTGGTGACATGTGGACAAAACCACGTTAAAAAATGGCGCTTGCATCGGGAAGTAACGCTCTTCCCCTGAGGAGGCCTGGGCTAGGCCCAAATGCATGACAAGAACCTTTTTAACACCTTAAGTAGCTTGATTTGACTAGAATGCATGAGTATCATGCACGGGTTAACTTGTATAATCATAAGCATCTAAACAATGTGTTCAATAAAAATCTTAAATAGCATTAGATATTGTAAAGGTAGCCAAGTGGTTCATTAATAATAATAATAATAATAATAATAATAATAATAATAATAATAATTATTGTTGTTGCTGTTGTTGTTGTTCTTATTAACATTCATTTATAAAGCAATTGGGAAGATATGCAGTAATAAAGGAAGACTGAGTATTACCAGACAGACAAAGAGGTAAGAGGGTTTGCCTACATGTTTATCAAAAAGTTTCAAATATAATTATAGACTAAGTGCTACATACTGCAAATTGGTCCAGCCAGATTGCAATGTGAAAAAGTGTTTAGTGGGGCTATATGAACTAGTCACCTAGCACTGTTAATCTAGGTGTCAGAGGGTTGCTTGTGTATAGGAAGAAAATACATTTACATTTTCAGTGACCTGTGTAGAGGAGTGGTAATGGTTTAAGCTTGTCTAAAAAGGTGAGATTTCAGAGAACACTTAAAGGTGTGGGGCAAGTTATATGACGGAGAGAATACAGGCAACCAATGTAGGGATTTACTGAGCACAGCAGCAGAAGATTAGGCATGGGGAAGACCAATAAGAAGGAAATTGCAATAGTCAATGTGGAAGATTATAAGATCTTGTGTGAGATACGTGCATATGTTGGAAATATTTCTTAGATATATGTAACATGATATGGATGCAAATTGAATGTGGGAAACAAGGGACAGTTTTAGCCAGTGAGCTTGACGGGTCGGTTATATTGTTGTGTTGTCAACACAAGAAGAGATGTGAAGCATGTAGCATCTATTGACTAGTTGTTGATCTGTTGACTAGTGGGAAGATAATTAACTCTGTTTTTGAAAGATTGAGTTTGAGGTAGGGAGAGGAAATCCAAGAGGAAATGGCAGAAAGACATTCAGTAAGTCAGGCCAACACAGAATGTGAGAGATTGGGTGTAATCCCCATAGAGGTAATAATGTAATCCAAACAAGTGTTTTAGTTTACAAGGAGAATAATATAAAGAAGAGCAGTCAGCCTAGGGTGGAGACTTGCGATACTCAAAGTGATAGAATAAGCATGGAGAAAGTTGATCCAGAGAAATAAATATTGAAAAAGCAGTTTTATTAACAATACAATACACTAACCAAATAACACTACAACTCTCAACACAGCTAGTGGGTTACAAGGTATAGTCAGCACAGCCTGAAACCTGTGCCCATTAGCAAGGGCGCAACTCACGGGTTTAGAGCCACTGAAAGAGTTGCAAAGATCGTTTAAATCTATACAGTCTAAAAGATAGTCTGATTGAACGAGGGAGATTGTTCCAGTGATGAGGGGCAGCACAGGAGAAATCTTGGATACGAGAGTGCGATGTGGTTACCAGAGAAGAGGAAAGGCAATGGTCATTGCTGAACAGAGAGGACAGGAGGGAATATATATGGAGATGAGGTGAGGAGCAGTTGACTTGGAGAAGGTCTTGTACATGAGGGTAATGAGTAGGAAGAGCATTCTATAGGGGAAGGGAATCCAGTGTAAGGCATGGCAGAGAGGGCAGGCAGTTGTGGAGCGGTGAGAGAAGAAGATAAGTCTAGCTGCAGCATTAAGTATAGATCGAAGAGGAGCGAGACTGGAGCGGGGGAGGCCAGTAAGGAGAAGGTTACAGTAGTCGAGACGAGAAATGATCAGTGAGCGGATAAGAGATTTGGTGGCATATTGGGAGAGGAAGGGTCTGATATGAGTGATATTTCGGAGCTGGATGCGACAGGATTGGGCAAAAGATTGAATGTAAGAGGAGAAGGAGAGGGAGGAGTCAAGAATGACACCCAGGCAGCAGAGATGGGGAACAGCGGAGATGGTGCTGATGTCAACAGTGATAGGTCGGGAGGGGAGGGGACTCTTGATGGAGGGAAGACAGAAAAAGAATAGGCTACATGTCTGAATAATGATGGAAAGATAACAGTGGGGAGAGAAAGATTATAGATGTTATTTAAGGCTGGGAAGAGCACACGAGACAGTGATCAATTGATTGGTGATGGGATAAGGTCAAGTGGACAGGTAGTAGAGTGGGAGGAGAAAAAGAGAGTAGATACTTCACCTTAATTTATGGCTACAACAAGCTGAACTGCAATGGTAAATTCATGCAATGAGGGTAATTATCAATATAATTGACCATCTTGTAACTACAAATTATAAGCATTGGGAAATATTAAAATAGAAATGTTAAGCAATAAAATAATTTGAAATGGTCTAATGCAGCCCAAAAAGGATCAATTCAGTGGTCATAGCTATAATAGCAAAAATGTAGATAGCCATATCTATTGTATAAAAGTGTGGACCATTGAAGTCACAGATGCGCTATAACTGCAAATGTCAGTTACACGCATGATTATTGTGGTCAGAGGTTTACATAACAGGCCCCCTAACTTTTGCTGTGTACCATATGATATATGAAAACACTGTGACAAAGGGAGCTGTTTCCCACAGGTTTCTAAAAGAGTAGATAGGTATTTAGCTGGAAATCTGCAAAGAAAGGCTGCAAAAATAGTTACACATTTGTACAGTATTTCAACTAAGTTAAAGAGATACAGGTGGAGGACATATGTGTGACAAAATAATAGTAAAGAGTAGGATTTAACTTACATATTTTGAAGTGGTTTAAAAGGCATACTTTCCAAGGAAAGCTGCAGGTTCACAGATGTGTATGTAATTAAACAGAGCACCTGCAAAGATTTCCCTTTAAAAGGCAAGGTGGGAGTGTCATCTGTCCATCAAATTAGGACTGTGGGAGGAGTGTAAACTATTTAAAACTGCCTTTTTATTTTATGTGTGTGGCCGATGGTAGACAGTGGCCGGTGTCTAGGGAGCTGGTATCTGTTAGGGTCACAAGAAAAATGTGTGCAAACTTTATGTTATGAATTACAAAAATAAGAAAAGTAAAAGCAAGAAGGTGTTCGTGTCTACATCACCTGAAGTGTGCCTATATCACAATACATAAGATGTATAAAAGAAAAGTGTATAAATTAAAATTAAATTAAAAACCAACATCAGCTTACTGCCCATGAAAAATTGCCACTCTACCCCTGAGTCTATGCAGCCTTTCCATAAATTCCAATCCTGCATGATGTGCATCACACAGATGAGAACAGCACTCAACACAAGACCTCATTTAAAATGCACATTGATTATCACCATTAACACACATGCAGCAATCTTTATTTTTATATGTTAGTAACCCTTACTGTTCATGTAATGGACTTTTCAATTATTCAGCATTCCAATGTTATTCATTCTGTAAAAAAGACTCTCTAAACTGTTAATGGGCAATTTATAGCCTTTTTCTGAAATGCCAGCATCAGCAGCAATAAAGACTAAATAAATAATGACCGACTGTACAGTACACTGGCTGAAATGTATCAAAGGCCTAAAGGGCAAATTTAGAAAGTTCAGCAGCAACTTTATAGACTAAGGACCCTGAGCCCTGAAAGGCAGCTCCAGTTTGAGATAATTTACAAATTAAATTATGAAACAATTCTATAGTCACTTGATTTCTGAGATCTAGTGTAACAGAAAACAAACAGAGTTACATTTCAGTATAGTTTGCTACATGGTATCTGTTAAGGAGGTCATTTTACCTTTCATTTGTCCCCTGCTTCAGCATTTCCAGTGCAGGGCTTACTATGCCTGAACTATAAACCTATTTTCAATGTCATTTAAAGAGCTTCACGTGTGAAAATACCACTGAGTCTACAAGTGGGAAAACGTATTTTGCACTGGTATTCTTAGCCATATTCAATTATTTGAATGCAAGCAGAGTTACTAGGTTTACACTTGAGACTGGAAATTGTGACTGCCTGACATCTTTATTGCTATGTGGAGAAGATGCAAGTGACTGCATTCAGCCCTCATTTTGCAGTGTCAGAACATTGTAACATGTTCAATGTAAAATAAAATTTGGGAGTTGCAAGTATTTTTCTATGGCAATTGAGTATATTGGAATCATTACTATGTATTTTCATTTATCCTCCTGCCTTTAAAGCTTTTAAAAAAGGATGGCATAAAGAGCATTACCTACAGATATACCAAGAAAGGGTTTAAGGAGATACTTTTACAGGTGGTTGGCAATTTCAGCAGACACTTCCTTTTCAGTTTGATGAATATATTTACCATCACCATGTTCTCTCAGTGGCTTGAAAACCAATTCAGACCATAATGTAACTGCAGGATTCGAAGTGGTCACATTTGTGACCTAATCCAGGATTATAGAGTGTATGCAATTTAACAACCAGATATATTATGAATAACTGTAACCAAATTATCAACTAAAGCCCAGATCAATATTAGAAATCCTTTCCAGGCATCACAATGTATCATGATTATAGAATGTATAAGTATTAAGTCGCCAGCACTACAGGGCCTAACAATCTATAAATTGTGTAGGATTGAGATATGTTACATATAAAAAAGGACATGGTGTCGGTTTACTGAAAATCGTGTTTGGTGGTGATTTTAAACCGCCGCACATCGCCTGCGGCTCAGTACTCCGAACTGCCACATTTCAAAACTGCTAAATTGCCCGTGGTTTCATCAGAACTGCCAGCAAACCACCAGAAAAAAAAATTAAGACCTGCTTTTAATTGGCTTACCTCAATCATTCTCTATCAGATTGACAGGAAGCTCATATTACTATACTTTGCTGTTGAGGAGTCCTGTTTCTTCCACTATCAAACTCTCAGTCTTATACAAACAAACAAGAGAACAGGCCCCTGTCTCCCACAAAATTAGTACACTAATAAACTGTGAACCTCATTTTCAAACCGCGCTGGATGCAACACAAAGTATCATAGCTTTTCATTGGTTCAACTGGGTGTTAATACCATTGAATATGAAGGAGCACATACAACAAAGGAAAAGGGCGTTCCTGGTGTAGTATTTTTGAATACCATTAACCACTCCTGTTGAAGTTTTAAGAACAAAACGCAAAGGGTGGTTGTTCTCACAGGTTTTAATGGTGATATTACAAGCTGTCTGCTGCATATACTGAAAAGTGTGGCATCTATGGAACATCATTGTATTTCGTCCGGACGAAAAGGGAGCTCATTATTGGACTTGGTGCCATCTTACACATAGGTAAGCCTTTGGTTATTTTCACCCATTGAAAGGGTTTTTAATTGGCACTTCAAAATAAACCTTGTTTGTAAGATTTTACACATATGTGGTCATTTGATCAGTCTGTGTTTCTATCTGTAGTGCCAGAGTATTGGCATCTGACTGCATTGGATTCATTTGAGAAAGATCTGCTTCAACCACGTTATCAATAGATAAGCATAACTTTTCTTTATAAAATGTGCACTGCTTTTTTCTGACTTTGATTAAAGGTATTAAAAATACTACACCATGAGAGTCATTTTCCTTTATTGTATTTGTTTCTAGAATTTCCCAGAGTGGGGTGCGGAGCATTGGGAAATTGATAAATTGGACATTCTGTTTGGAGTATATGTATTTCATGCTGTTAATCATTTTTGGTAGTGTAAGCGGTGATATAGAGATCTATATAATTTATTATATGAAGGTGCACGCCTACTCTCCTCTCTCTGGAGACACGTCTGCAAACTAGAAGTTGTGGAGAGATGGAATAGCTGCACTGGTGCACTGTACAAAAGTGTAAACATCAACAGACCAACCTTCTACCACTTTCCAACCAATCAATTCATTTAATGACTGATTTCTGTTTTGATCCTAGAATAGTGCTCGGTTTAGTCTTATTTATGGTTTACATTAATCATGAGAGGTCATTGGGACTAGCTTTAATACATCTGGCAATTCTGCCTGTTGCAAGCTTTGTTTTACATTAAACAAACTGTGCGAGTACCAGGACTAGTCAACCCGTTGATTATCACAAAGGGATGAAAAAAGGACCTGCCTGAAGAAACCACAACCAGTGGCACAAATCATTGGCTTAAATGCCATTCTAGAATGACTCTCCCATTTCTTTCTCACTTCCCTGAGACTCTATACTTTTGTCCTACCATATACAGCACCCACCAAAACAATTGTTTGACAGGTATCTTTCAACAATAAACAATTTTTATGATGGCTGCTTTCTGTTTTTTCTTTCTTCTGTTTATTTTCTTGGCTTGCTAGAGTTGCATGTATACTGGTCTTTTTATTACTTATTAATTTGCTTATATACAGGAGGAGGCTCTTAACTGAGCACAAGTGAAATAATTATTTACATATTGTAGATTATAGTAATTGTACATATCCCGGTTTCAATTAATTATATGATTTTTTTTGTGTTCTACTTTGAGTATTTTTGTGCTAATGCTCATATTTTCGCGTTTTGTCATATTGTGTTTTGTGAATTGGTTTGATCTAGGCAGTTGAATTATTCTATACAGCTGTTTTTTATGTGACTGATTTTCTGCTATTAGGAGGCTCATTTTAGTTACTATTATATGAGTTTCTATTTCCTATTTGGCATTGCACCACCCTTGTATACATTGAGGATTGATTATATTTTACAAATTTGCAATATTTAAGTGTAACAAAGGTGCCCTGTGCTGTGCAGCTAGGACAGCATGTTTCCAGGGAATTGAGGAGTGAAGCAGGAATCAGTCCTTGCAATATCACACGGCTGGGAAGAGTGACAATAAAGGAGAAGATAAAGCACAGCGAGAAGTGCTGGAAGAATGGAACGGGTATGGCAGTGTCAAGTGAAAGAGAGAAACCTGACAGGGGAGTATACTGGAGAGACAGAGTGTACAAAGATACCAGGAGACACCAGAGCTATCAAAAATGGTGTTAGGTGTAGTGCTGCACAGGAAAGTCTGTAGACAAATCCCTGCAGAGAATCTGATACCTATAAGCCTGAAGGAGATTTCAAGGAAGACAAGTCTATGTGCTGTGGTGGAGTCTCCAGCTATTAGTGAACCGCATGTGAGCAGAAAAGCACAGCTAGCAAGGCTTGCAGGTAGTTTATGATCAAGAGCTGCTGAGATCTTAATCTACACCCAGAGAGAGTTAAGTGGTAACACATCAAACACAGTGACAACATTATTGCTGCATTAACCAAGAACAGCCTGCCTCTAAATTTACAACTATTCCTAATAGTAATCTGTACATATGTGATAGACTGAGTTACCTGTCATTTAATATAGAGATATTCAAATAATCAGAGATCTAGCACAAGCTACACCTAAAGATATCCAAGTTAAGTAGCCTGGATTACCAATGTTTCTACAAGGGCACCAATGTTAAATAGTTAATATTACAAAATATTATATTTAATATTGTTAGGACTGTGATTATTGGTTTAAGTTGTTGTTGATTTATATTTTTTTTTTTACTGTGTGTGAGTGAGTGCAGTGTGGAGAGTTGGTCACCCGTGAAGGTACACGTGGCAGCCATCTTGATTTTTGTCATTACTATTCACCATACTGTTGCCATTGATTATTATCTTCCCCTTTGTTCCTCTTACCCAGTCCAGAATATCCCCTTCATTAAATCTACCCTACCCTATAACTTCCCCCAAAAATAAACACCCATTTGATTGTTTATAATCACAGTGTGTGGTCCATTATTACTCAGAGGGTTAGTGTGGTCGGGTACAAAGGAGCTTTCCGAGTCAACCGCTGGTGGATCCAGTTACAAGTCCACATCCATAGGAGGTATTGAAGCGAAGAGAGGCAACATTTCACCACCGCTTTCTAGAGTGCTAGAGAAAGAGGTGCTACATAATTTTAGTGCTGGACTTCTTTTCCTCTCTTATATGCTCTGGATAGGACCTATGGCAACTTTTCAACCTCTGTTTTCCCTGCACAATAAACAAGGACTCCTGTTAGATATAAACAGACTAAAACCTAGAGATGTCATACAACAAAATGTAGCAACAAGGACAAAAAAGGGAATTTACTTTGAGTTATGCAGTCAATTTTAATCTTATGCCAGATGTGCCTATGCTAGATCAATTTTAACTATACAGAGGACAAAGAATTATTTTGATTCATTGGCCCATGCATGCTGCAAATCTTGTCAGATTCGGTCAAAAATGGTCTAATTCACCATCAAAATAACAGTGTGGATAGGCACCGTAAGGCTTTTAGTAAAATACATATTGTATGGCTCTATACTCTGAAAAACTAGGGTCCTGATGCATGTTCGGATGTAAGGCGTTTTGCGTGCCATATCTTGCATGAAAAATCTCTGTACATGCTCAAAAATCGACATTACGCCAAATAACACAACCGCCTATGATTTGTAGGGTGGAACAGGGTTGGAAAGGGACGGACGAACACAAAGGCAATGTACAATAAGGGTGTGCCTAGGGCATTCTAACACAGTGCGGCCAATTCAAGTTGTGGGTTTCTCTAAAGTAGGCCTTTTTTAGCTGCATAATTTGCACCAGCTACAGGGCAGGTGTAAGTGCTGACAAAATAATGATGACTGTCACAACATCGTCTTTGTATTAAAAACTGCTTGTTTATGTGCCATTAGAAGGCAAAGAACATTTGTATGCAAGTAAGAGAGAAAATAAAAATGCATTAAGAACATCCTGATTTCTGTATCTAATGTAAATAAAAACAGAAAAGATAAAATATTTTTAAAAACACACATTTTTATTAATGATTATAGTATTATGATCTGTCAATTTATTTTATAGATTTTTTTTTTTTTGGCATGCGCTCTGAGAGGACTTTATATTGCACTTTTGTATGTGCATATCCTGCACTGTGTTCTGTATGTTAACATATGGCAAGTTACATTAAGAAAGAGCGTACTTATACCCAGATACAAATTAATATTTATCTAGAGATCCGCTTGGATTTGAATATGGTTGGAACTAAACTCAGTTCTGTACTCGTTTTTTAAAAGCAAGTTACTTGCAGGTTGCATCCAAACACAGGGCCGTAAAGATGGCTGTGCGGTTGGTATGACTGCCCAGGGCGCAAGGCCGAGGGTGCGAATGCCTGCAATATGCAGCCCCAAGATGGTCCCATCAGACTCACAGCACGGCTGTCATTTTTTAATAACAGGGAGCCAGCACAATGAGCAAGGCGCCCGGCTCCCTGCATCCTGCAGTGTACTTGACGTGCAAATGTAACATCAGAAAGCGTGCTGTGTAGAGGAGCCAGCACGGAGGCAAGAAGCAGGAATAAGACACAGCACAGCTATAAGGAGGAGAGGAATGAGTGTCAAGTTAGCCATGGAGACGAAGACTCCTCATCAAACTGTAAGTGTCTCTTCTTACTTTTGTGGTATCGATCAGTGTACCATGCTGGCTACCACCTCCATTATCTGTTGGGATTTCTCGCGAACTGTGTCTGATAGGATGCTGAGACCACGGATAACCAGGATCCATCACACCAGAGCCCTTGCATCTTCCCAATTGGGACTATTAGAGATTATTTATTTTATCTGATTTTACTTTCCTTTATTAAATTGTCTTTTTTTCAAAACCTTTAGTTATGTAAATAACGATCTGGCCAGAATCATGTTTGTATTAAACAAAGTGAAACTACAACATTCATAGACTATATCGCATTTAAGAACGGAATCAATAGAGCACTAGGGGCTATTATAATCTGTATCTTTTGATGGTAGGGATACCATTCACTTTCCAAAGGCAGCACCACTGTTTTTCCACTTAGAGATTTCACCAACTACATTTAGACAGTGCTGGGTTTTTTCATTGATTATCGAATACTAACATAGCCGCCATGGCGTCTGTGATCTGCTTTGCACCTGGGTGACAGCTTTCATACTTGCTTCCTCTTAAAAATAATTATTTAACAGTCAATTGTTATAAACTACTAGTAGTCTTCTTCTTGGTCTGCTTATGGGATGAAGTTCCACCCCCAGCAGCAGCCGCAGCAGGATGGGTACTAATGCTAAAGAATTCTTCATAGGAATCCTGGATAGAGGAGGAGTCATCTAGCCTTAGCAACTTGGATTCAGGAATAACACCGATCGCTAGTGAGGATATTGATGAGGACAGTGTTGTGGGTGTAGATTACAGGTGACGGGATCTAGGTGAGTGAAGGGAGATAGCTGATGCTGGACTGCTTGTTGTTATTTTTTAAGAATAAGTTTCTGATTTCCTCAAAAGCTTCCCATAAACTCTCTTCAAATGGCGTAACAAGGATGAGGTTCCTAGATGGTTAAGGTCCCTAACTCTACTGACTGTGGCTTTACAAACGCTACAAATGGCTAGACAACTGTTGTCAGGATTTGGGTAAAAATAATTCCACACATAAGAGGTGAATTTTTGGTCTTATGCCCAGGCATGACAATGGTCTTCTTCTTTCCACTGGCAAAAACTGCTTCCACTGGTGCAGGACTTACACAAACAATATCATCGTAATCAACATTCTCATTAGCGCCGTCGTCAGCTGCACAAATAACCCCATCATCCTGTTGCAATTCCAAAGTGGCATCCTCAATTTATGTATCACCGGCTACACTTGGGCTGCTCATCCACACATCTGCTGAAATGCTGAAAGGAGGCTTCTTTATGAGTACAGTATCAGAAGGGTTAGGCTTACATATAGCACTCATGGATAGACTCTCCTCAGGGATTTGTGTCATTTCTGAATGTGAGCATACAGTTTCTTCTGCCTTATAGTTTTTTCCAGCTCGTCATTTACACTTAACAGTATTTTGGCACCACTTTGAGTCTGAATGACAAGGTCTTACATTGTCATGACTGACCCTACAAGAAGATGCCTCATTGACAGTTGCAGAACTAGCATTCATACAGAAAGTCAGAGGCCTGATTCATGTGTAGAATGGCATGTTGCAATTTTATATTTTTCTGCAGTTAACTTTGCCTTAATTACAGAGATTTTTTCTTTACCAAGGTAAAAGGTGTTCTTTTACATTTTTGTTTCCCTGACTTAAAAACACTATGCACTGTAACACTTTAGCAGATGATGTAGAGGGATTACTATTACTATCATCATGACTGGTGCCAGCAGCTGCTTGGTGCTTCTGGTCTTCTGTGGACTAATGTGCACAGAGCAATGTGACTGGAGACTTTTAAAAACACTACCAGTACTATTATTTCTGTTTCAGCACTGACAATGAGCAATGGCACATACACTGTAGACAGGAAAGAACACTGCCATCTCTCCTGTTTCTGGGTGATCTATGGCATGGTAGAATTTGACTGGAAACTTTTAAAAACACTGCCATCCCTATTATTTTTGTTTCAGCACTGAACACTGCCACCTCTCCTGTTTCTGGGCGAGCTATGGCACAGTAGAATGTCACTGGAGACTTTAAAGAACACTGCCAACCCTCCCCTCTCTCTTTCATTAATCACGCTGCCCAACTGCACTGGAGACTGCCAAGAACCCTGCTACCACTTCTGTCTCTCTCTGTGAAATGGCACAGAATATCCCTGGAGGGTGGTACTTACAGAATCTAAAACTCGCGAGATCCGACAATGCAACTATGACATTTTGCCTCGTTTTCAGTTCCGAGAGCGCACAAAAGTACCGAACCGTCTGCGATGTTTAGGTGGGCTCGGTTTTCCGAAAACCTAGCCTGAGCATCTCTAGTACAAATAAGCTATCAAGTATTTGTGCTCTACATGAAAAGACAGCCAGTATTTTCCTTATGTGCAAAATAATAAACTGATTTGCACCCCTTGCATTGCAACATGGTTTTGTCAAGAAAACTTGGGAAAGAAACTTACTCAATTTTTTACTTAACTTTATTTAATGAATCAAGCCCATTATTAATAATCTAGTAAACATTATCTATACTAAAAAAAATAGTTTTAAATGTATCTGTTTTAAGTTCAACAAAATGTATTTATAGCAAACTAACATCACATTAAAACATAGCTTTTTTCAATAATATTAAAATAAAAGGATAACTGGAGCCATGAATATACAGTGCACATACTAAATTGGTTTGTGTGATGTAAAGACAAACATGACTAAATATATATGCTCGTGTCAAATGTATAATTTCCCTTCAAGTGATTTTATAGTTTGCTCAAAGTGGGGAGGTATGTGCCGTTATGAATTACCGGAACTTCTTCACCCCAATTCCTTACACCACCGGCCCTGTAAAAAATAGCTGGCGCTGTATCCAGCAGCAGCACCTTTCTCCCTGCTCCCTGCTCACTGACTGTCGGTCATGACATCATCAATGTCAGTTAGGAGTGGCGCAGAAGACCAAAGAAATGAAGAAGAGGAAAAGAAGGAGACAAAAACAAGACGAAGGTAAGTAAAGAACGGAGGGGGCAGCAGTGTAAATAAAGAAGGGGATACAGTGTGATAAAGGAGGTGTCCCAATGTACTGAATAGGACTTGGGATCCCCTGGGACTGCCTAGATTGGTGTTACTCTTACCCAAAGGTGCAGAATCTAATGAGGCAGGTTGTCTTGGGAGGCAGGTTGTCAGGGACCCCCGCAAGGAGGTATGGTCTTCGCAGTCACTGCCCCGCAGGTGGCGGTCCTCTTGGCGAGTACAGGACGAGATCCACAAGGAGAGTTGAACATCAAATTACTAAACAATGAAGAGGAGTCAGCAAGAGGAGACGGTGGAACACTGGAGCATAGATAGGTCATGGGAGTTAGGTAATAGCGGAGAGTAGTCCCGAGATAGGAGACTGAACACGAGGAATCACTGGAAGAGCAGGTTGAGCCAGATAGCAATAATATAATGCAGAGGGGTTTCACTAGACAGACTAAAAACGAGGAGGTGACACTGAACAGCACAGTGATGAGTCACTGGAAGAGCAGGTTGAGCCAGATAGCAATCTATAAGGCAGAGAGGTTATCAGAGAGCACTGGAGCCACATCCAAACACTACACTGGTGTGCGCAGAAAGAACAGACACCTGACTGCCATGTCAGGTGCCTTAAATACATAGGGAATTAAGGGGAGCCAATCAGGAAAGTCTTGAAACTTATGAATGGGAGAATGGGTCTGCGCATGCGCAGACCCAAAGGCAAAGTGACGCTCACCATCGGAGAGGAGCAGCATCTGTCTGCAACTAAGCCGTCTGCGTGGAGCAGGTAAGTTCGTTGGTACCCGCTTTCTGGTCCAGCGTGTGACAGGAGGGGCACAATGTGATAAAGGAGAGGGCACAATATGATGATGAGGAGGCACAGTGTGATGATGAAGGAGCACAGTGATGATGTGACAAATGTGTGATGAAGGAGGGGATACAGTGTGATAAAAGAGGGGCATAGTGTGATTAAAGAGGGGCACAGTGTGATGATTAGGAAGCACAGTGTGATAAAGGAGGGAGCACAGTGATGGAAGAGCAAACGTGTGATGAAGGAGGGGACACAGTTTGATAGATGAGGAGGCACAGTGCTATAGATGAGGGTGAACAGAGTGATGAAGGAGGGGGCACAGTGAAGAAGGGGCAAAAGTTTGATGAAGGAGGACACAGTGTGATGAAGAAGGGACACAGTGTGATGAAGGAGGCTGCAGTGTGATGAAGGAAATGACACAGTGTGATAAAGGAGGGGGTAAAGTTTGATGATGAGGGGGCACAGTGTGATGAAGAGGAGACAGAGTGTGATGAAGAGGAGACAGAGTGTGATAAAGAAATGGGCACAGTGTGATGGAGGGTGCACAGTGATGACTGGGCAAACGTGAGAGGAAGGAGTAGATACAGTGTGATTAAGTAGGGGCACAGTGTGATGATTAGGATGCACTGTGTGATAGAGGAGGGGTAAATGTGTGATGAAGGAAGGGGCACAGTGTGATGAAAGAGACTACATTGTAATGAAGAAAGAGGCTGCAGTTTGATGAAGAAGGAGGCTGCAGTGTGATGATGGAGAGGCAAAAGTGGGAATTCACTAGTTAGAGAGAATAACAGGAGCCGGAACAGGGATAGATGGAGATAATCAAGGAGTAGGGAAGGAGCGAGAGAAGCAGGATGTGAGGCACAGGGGAGAGCAGGTAGGAAGGGAGAGAGGGGGATACCTGCAACGAAGATTGGGGAACATAGGAGCAAGGAAAGGAAACCAATAAGAAAAAGATAAAGGGTAACATGGAAGATGCAAGGAAGATTTTTAAGAAAGTTGTATTATAATATTATGGAGATATGAGGGAAAATGTAAGTACACAAAGGAGACATGAGGTAGAGGTGGAGAGACAAAGAGGGAAGGTAATTGACACAGGAGAGATGGGGGACACAGGATGGATAGCCTTGCATCATTTAATATATTTTATATTATACTATATAGTGTTAAAATGAATCTAAAATTAATTTCACTCTATTAAAACCACTAAACCTTTGGGGGGTCTAGGTACCCCCAACTTTTCATTTCAAAGTGAAAGTTCCATACCAGCACTTCTAAATTTCCGCTTTGACCACTGGCTGATAGTATATACTTTAGAATTGGAAAAAAAAACACACTAGGTACTATTTACAAACACCCCTTTATTTTATACTGACATATAAATAATTTTCTCATTCAGGACAATGATGTTCTTCATTTCCCAAAGGGTGTATCTACACACACATATGTTTTATAAAAAGCAGGAGGAAGAGAAAGAAGTGTATAGTATGGCACTCCAGTTTGTAAAAAGATTAAAATATTCATAAATTTTATTCCTATCTATTAAAAACAATTAAATCCACCTAGTTAAAAAAGAAATAGTGAAATATTGGTTTAAAATCAAACAACAAATAATGTGTGTATAAAGTGTATACAAATAGAGATTAAAAATGCACTATAGCTCTGCATACATTCCCCTGTCTCATTGGGAAATAATTCCGATATATATCAATTTAATTGTCTCCTTTAATTAGTCTTGAACTTGATTAAAAAGTCAGTTATCATATGGGGTACTGATTCGATTCCCCACTAGTACAATTATGGTTCAAGATATTTATTCTCAATCTACCTGATAGAAAGCTTTATAGTCCAAAGAATGTGCCTAAATATCCATAGACACTGAGTTTAAGCTAATTGTTGATCCCTTACAGCAAGTATATATAGCAGAAATATCCTATAATAAGGGACTGATTAGCTGACAACCTGCAGCCAATAATAAATTATGGCACTGTGCTGTAGCAGAAGGCGATCACCATTGCAATCTAATGTTGATGATACATGCACTATTGTGAACAGGTACATGTATAGCAAAATTTATCCTATAATAAGGGAGTGATTTGCTGCCTGCCTATGACCAAATCTAAAACATGGCACTGTGCTATATCAGAAAGCAATCATCCTTTCAATCCAATGCTGATAATAAATGCACTTTAGTAGGGAGGTGTATTGCTAACTGCTTATAACGGATCTAAGCTGTGGCACTATTCTAAATATATGGAGCCATAATGAGACAAGTGGAATACAACAACGACACGCGTTTCGCTAAGGTTTTTTGTCAAGGCAAGCCGAAACTACCTATTGACAGCTCTTTTATACTGTAGTGACACACCCCCATTGATGCATCATAGCTGTTCTATCAATCACACAGTACCAGTGTCACTCACCCTGATTAGCATCGATATCTAACCAATCCTAAACACTTTCCTGCTAAAATCCTGCCCTTAAGGGCCTCCCATTGGGTTTTTAAGTTGCTGTAGTGATCTCAGCAGTAGTATTATTGACATTTCACAAATTGGATTATGCGATGTGGCGGAAATGAGACGGTGATTAAAATCATAAGCTAAATATATATTACCAAGTAATGTGATATATACTCCTCTGCCTCCCCTCTCTGTCTTTCCTTACACTGGCTTCCCTTCCCCTACAGAATCCTTTTCAAACTCCTCACCACCACTTACAAGGCTCTCTCTCAGTCTACTGCCCCTTACATCTCTAACCTCCTCTCCATTCACACTCCCGCCCGCTCCCTGCGCTCGGCCAATGATCTCCGCCTCTCCTCCACTCTGATCACCTCTTCCCACTCTAGAATCCAAGACTTCTCCCGTGCTGCCCCCCTTCACTGGAACGACCTCCCTCGCTCCATTCGTCTCTCACCCAATCTGTGCTCCTTCAAGCGGGCACTTAAAACTCACCTGTTCCTTAAGGCCTACCAACCATCCACTTAACCTCTCACCTCTTCTGGTTCTCCCCTGCCCCCTTTCTCTCTCCCCGTTGCTTCACTGGCTCCCTTTTGTGCCTGACTTTGTTTACCCTCCCTTAGGATGTAAGCTCGAATGAGCAGGGCCCTCTTCCCTCCTGTCTCCATACCTGTTCTTCTGCTCCGTCTCTACTGTATCTGCCTGCTTGGAGTTTCTGAAGTACTGGTACTTTGTGTTTATTGTCCTGTACTGTTTTACCCTGTATAGTCTACTGTTTGTACCATGTACGGCGCTGCGGAAACCTTGTGGCGCCTAACAAATAAACGATAATAATAATAATAATAATAATAATAATATACTAGGCATCATTTTGTATTATTGGTGTCAAACATAATAAAATAAAATATATTCCTTATATCTCCAATTATCGGGTAAGTTGTACTATATTATAAGTAATACATCAACATAATCCTATATTATTATAATCAAGCAATAACCATAAATACAAAAATATAAAAATAAGTTAAATATATAATTTATATAGAATTATAACATATACAGTGTTTAATATATAAATATAATGAATGTGATAGATATATAAAAAAAACAAAAACAGTGATACCATAAAATTGATGAAAAATATACATTAAATATGTGACATAATTAATATAAACTCTCAAAATGTGATATTCTAAAAATATAATGGGTGAACAAATATTAATATAAATATAAAGTGAAATAAGTGCAAAATAACATCTGAATCCATATAGTAACAAAAAAAAGAAGAAAAAAAGAAATAAAAAATGGTAAGTGCTAAGTGTAAATATAAGTGAAATTGGTACAATATAAGATCTAAATCCATACACAGTATTGATTAATATAATTAAATAAAAATAAAAGAAAAATCAAGAAATAATACAAAATAATCATAGAGATATATTTAATCTCATTATCTTTATGCATAAAAAAAATCATACATTTAATGGAACAGTAGGAAGTGCTTTGCAACTGTAGTTAAAGTCTTAAAATGTATTTGATCCCTCTTGGCATTTCTAATATTTTGTATATGTTCCTATAGGCATTTTTTAAGGGGTCCAGTAGTCATTCCTATGTAATTTTTAAGACACGGGCAAGAAATACAATAAATAACGTCAGAAGAGTTGCAGTTCAAAAAATCCATAATGGTCCATGTTTTATCATATTTGTCTTTATATTCTTTGGTCTTCCCAGTGTATTGACAGGCCCTACAGTGACCACAGTTGAAAAAGCCCTTTGTTATATTTTGATTATATTTCCTTTTCTGAAGATGACTGTGAACTAAACGGTCTTTAAGATTTTTAGATCTTCTCCAAGTAATGGAAATTCTGTCATCTAGACTTTTTCTGAGACCTCCATCTGTAAGTAATATGTGCCAGTGGTTTTGAAAGATGTCATTCAACTTTTTCCACTCGGTACAAAAAGTACCAATCATCCTGATTTTATTATCCTTAATAGGAGGACTCTGCGATGGATAGATGAGTAATATCTTTCTTCAATACAAAATATTTTGCACCTCTAATAGTATTGTTCTTATAGCCTTTGTTGTAGCGTTTGTTGTAGACTCATTGTCAATTCCTTCGATCTTTTCTAAATCACAGGATCTGAACAATTCTGTTTTGTTCGTAATAGTTCTCCATTGGAGTAAAATAGTTTAGGTAAGATAGTTTACTAATGATTCCAAACTTTTTGTGTTAATATTTATGTCAATAGTAGTGTCTACTGACCATCATATTAAAGTTTTTTTAAGGAATGGTTAAAATTAGAGACACCTAGGAAGTCAGGTACAAAGTACCTGGATCCAGACCTAACTTGGTGGCATATTATTGTACATGCACGGCCTCATGCAAGCTGGATTTCCCTGCTGTGAGTTCCTGTCAAAGACCACTTAAAAGTAAAGTGCAAAAAGTGTTTAATAGATGGATATGCTTCTAACCAATTCTCTGATAACTTTGATATGACAGGAAATATGAATAGCATGTTGTCCTAAATAATATTGAGGAAGTTATGGAACTCACTCCCATCTTGCTATGGTGTCATGGACTTGAGAGTTATGTATCATACAACCAGAGTTAGTCTAGAAGAGAGCTGACAGTGATGACTTACAGCAGGGAAGTGGGACACATTTAGGGCCCCTCTGAATTGTGCTGGACAATTAGCACATACATGCATAGGACTGATAAACACAAACTCTTGGATGTTTTTAAATTTCCCCATGAAAGCAAACTTCTTACATACATACATTTTAATTGAAGAAAATACACATTACCCACCTTCCCTGTTGAAAAATATTTATTAAAAAAAAGTCCCCCAGCTATGAATCAGAAGCATATGCCAAGCATAAAAATAGCTTGTTTACGCCCACATGCAGAGCCTTATTGACAATGAAAACTACATCAATAGCATTTGCACAATCATTATGGTGTTATATGTTATTAAAATACACTTGCATTTTAAAAATATGTAAACAAATATTCAGATGCTAATCGCATAATGTTGAATAGATAAATATATAGAAATCTTTCCTTACTAGAAATAGATCAGAAAAAGCTGCAGAGTTTAATGGAATTTAGTGTTTTATCCCCCCAAACTGAAGACTCAAACTACTGAAAACCCTGTACTGAATTTAGACAAGCAATAAACATGGCATATATATCTAAAACAAATCCCAGTCAAAAAAGCATTGGCAATTTCAAAAATTATTTATTTAAAAAAATCACAAATTCATGAATAAAACACAATAAAATATATAAACAATATTTATAATAGAGAACTGTTGAAATTGAGAATTCAAATTTGTGTTTACACTTGTATTGTAACACGATACAATGAAAACTTTTTTATTATGGAAAACAGTCACCTGTGATACAAAATAAAATCTTTTTTTTTTTTATGCAATGTAAAAATAAAAAACACAGACATCCCCAAAGAACTGTCCACTTTATTTTAAACAGCTGTGAGTAATGAATGAACTTCTATTGGCTGGCGAGGTGATTACACAATAATCTAATCAGCAACAATAAGCTGCTGTTCCCATTCATTATCATCATCAGCATGTGTTTGCATTAGAAATGTGAGGAGTGAATCCGCAACCAGCCAATCAGAAGCAGACTAGTGTCATCACTATTATCATCCTAGTTAGTATTTACACCGGTGGTCGCCCCAACGCAAATGATACGACCGATTCTAGTAACCCAGACCCCGGCTACGTTTGACCTTGCTCCTGCTTACTCCCTGGTATATTGTGGATCTTGTAGATTGCTGATCCCTGGCTTGCCTGACCCTCCTTTTGCCTGATTCTCCCGTGGATCATCCAGTGCCTCGTGCCTTCTGGATAAAGTGTGCCTCATGCCTCCTGACTAAACCTTGTAACCTGAATCTGAACATCACCATTTATACCTGGTAATCCAGTGGCTTCTGCTTCATCTGTTAAACCTGGACAGCAGTCTTTGCTGCTTCAGCTTAACCTGGTTACCCTGATACCTGTATCTGCATTTTCACCATTGCACCTATTTATTACCTGTGTGATTCTTGTATATAATATAGATACTCTCTTTTCAAGCACAAGTACTCTTTATGGTATTCCTAACAACTGACTGTTCCCCCATAAAACTTGATTTGTACAAAATTTTGGGCAATTTCACTCTTAAAAGTCCAAATAGTGGATGTATTTATCACCTTACAGATAGATTTATCAAATCTTATAAAATGGAAAAGTGGAGGTGTTGCCCATAGCACCCAATCAGATGTACTAGATAAATGATAGCTAGAATCCAACCCCCCTAAATCTGAAGCTATGAAGTCTGTTTACGTCTATTCCAACTTACTTGCACCACTGGCCTACATATGCTAATTCTCTCTACAGAACAAGCAAATCATACCTGTACATTACACTGAATATTTGTAGTAAAGTGAAAGACTTCCAACTTTTAAATCCAGTTTATTTCTTACATATACACAGCTTTATATGAAGCTCTCAATCATTGATCAGTGGGAGACAAATTATAACAATGCAGATTGTATAACTGTGCATTGTTGTGCATAGAGGGCATTGCCCACAGAAATGGGGAAATCATTCCTGAAAGCAATTTGGAAAATCACAGTACACAGCACTTATTTTATGCCATTTTACCACCCGTATAAAATCACCCAAGTGCAGTAACAACTGCACTTGGTTGATTTTTACACATACATAAAACACTTAGGGGCATATTCAATTAGCTTTCGGATTCGCGGTAACTCGCCGGAACAGCCGCGAAACATAATATACGTTACCGCAATAACGCGGATTTTCGTTCGCAGCCCATAGGGTTGCGAACGAAAATCCACGTTAATGCGGTACCGTAATACCCACAAGAACGCGCACTTTTCACGGTAACGCGCCTTACCGCGAATCCGAAAGCTAATTGAATATGCCCCTTAATTTTTTATATATGTGCATTGTAATACATTCGCATGTATTATGATGGGTAAATATTCAGACTTAATTTTTTATGCGCATTTGTAATATTATATATGTGTAAATGCAGGTATTTTAAAATCCGTCCTTCTGAAGGTGTGATATCAGCACTTAACACTCCAGATTTATTTATTTATTTTTAAATGGTCATATAGCTTGAAATATGCATATCTAGCCATTCACACATACTTCATGTGTTTTCATTAAACATGGACTTAGGCTAAATCCGTGTTTATCCTGCACATTTAAATGAGCCATCAGACTTGAATTTTTCACAGAAGTCTACTGCATTGACTGAATATGCTGACCTGTTAATTAAGACCCCTGAGTGCTGACCGTTCATGCTGTACTGTTGACTTTTTGGAAATTGCTTTGTTTTATTTATGATTTTTCCAGCAGCTCACAAATATATATAGCATGAACGGCCTGCACAAAATTAGTTAATAGGAAAAGATACCAATTACCTATTTAACATCGGCTTTTGCTTTATTTTTTTCACAAAAGTCAGGGGAAACCTGTGCAGATAAGCTTCTATTCTCTTATTACCTTATTTATTTATATTGTAATTTTTAAGGAAATAAGCTGCAATGCGCCTTGCTCTGCTAATGCAAAATTAAAGGTAAGTGTGCCCAGCTGACTAATTCTCCTCAATAATGTTAGAATGGTTGATTGGCATTAATAATTTGACAAATATATACCAGCTTGTTTACTATGAACAGAGCAACACTGTTACAGCTAACCGCTATAGATATGAACTTCCAGAACAGGAGACTGAGGTCTTCACCTATAGTAGCCGCCTTTCCCATAGAGCTCTATATGATTACAGGTACTTGGATGCCCCCAGGTCTTAAGCTCATGCGTAGTGAAAATTTACATACTATACCGCAGCTGATGAATTGGAGGCAGTAATCACAATAGGAGCGGATAGTCATAACAGGCAAGGGTCGAGAGTCCAAAGCAGGCAAAGAAGTAAGGTGCGGGCCAAAAGATCAGGGCTGGCAGCAAACAAGCAGGTCCAGTATTCCAGCAAAGGTCAGGGTCACAAGAAAAATGGAAAATTCCAATATTCAGGCAAAAGGTTGGGGCTACAGGCAATCAGGCGAGGTCCAAAAGTTCAGGTAAGGTCACAACAGGAGATCAATCAAAATGTCAGGAGACAGAGCAGGTCAGCAACAACACAGGTAATGAACGCTATAACCGACAGGGAGGCTAAGCCCTCCCTGCCTGAAATACCTAGAGTGCCCAATAGAACTGGGGAGGCACAGAGAGTTTAATCAGCCCCATGAGGCGGCTAATTAAATTAATTCATCTGTGCGCACACGCGGCTGTGTCTAATGCCGGAGTGTGGCATCAGGAAGAGTGTCCCGAACGTTGCCATGGTGACGGCCAGGACCCGAAAACCGGAAGTGACATCTCGGCTGTTGCCATGACAGCCAGACGCGTCTAGGAGAGATGATCCGCGGATCAATGAGGCTCGTAACAAACACTTAATAGCCTAACACTGAAATCAATATAAGAAAAATGCCATTGCATAAATGTTAAACTACTTATTGCAAAGTGATTTTTAAAATCATCTCGGAAAGGAAAAACAATTCATATAAACAAAGTTACACAATGCATTATATAACTTAAACACACAATTATATTTTATATAAACAAAGTTTAGGGGAAAGGTTTCGGCAAATGGAAGTTACTGGGGCCCTCTTAACCCCTTCACCGTTGAGGCTTTTCTCACCCGTGTGCTAAGCCTATTTTGACATTTTTTGGGCCAGTCATATTCCAGCATCAATAGCAGTAATTTATTTATGCAATACCCACACAAATTATATCTTGGGTTTTTTTCAGAAGACTTTGAATGTTTAGAAAATATACAACCTGTCATGACAAAGAAATTCTACCCAAAATAGCCCAAAAATTATTTTTTTTTTAATTGAAAGTGAGCTAAAAGCAAAGGTGACTATTTTTTTTCTAAATACAACCAAGAAAATACTTTGTGGTACAAAGCAGCAAAAGTAGAATTCTATATATAGGTTTCCATAATAAATTATGCACTTAAAAATGATACTGCAAGGTTTTTTTTACAATTTTTTACAGTCTTCAATGCAATGTGTAAGAATAATATGGATAGCCCATGTCTAAAAATAGAAAAGTGATGCACCAAATGAGGGTACCCCTGTGCTTATTGGAGTCAGGATGGGGGGGGGGGGAATATCTGAGCATAGAACTCCCCACCATCTCTGGACTTTTTCACACTATTTGAAGTTTATGGTGTTATTGTCTGGTGATCACACTAATTACCAGAAAAGAAAGTACCCCTGAGTGTAGAGGTGTCAGGATTGGGAAGATATGGCACATTGTGTGCCTTTCCCCATCTCCTGTGCTACAGATATTTTTCAGTAGTGCTTTGGCCTAGCCTAGCTGCTCAGTGACATCATAAAACACAAATACAATGTTGTCATCACTCTGCTGTTTTCTCTCTCAGCCCCACTCGTCCTTAGCACTGAAGGGCTTATAAGCCTGATTTTAGATCTTTCATAACATGGACAGGTATGTAGAGATGTAGGAGGAATGTTTATTAGGCAGACACAATACTGGAGCCCATAACTGTTTTGGGATCAATGGTATTTATCTCATAACTTGAATGATTAGTGTGTAATTCTATTGCTCAGGGCTATAACAAGGGCAGCGAAGCATGTGCTACCACCCACGTCACAAGTCTAAGGGAGCCACAGATTTCAATGAAGACTCAGGGTCACTCTGAAAGACACAGTGAATACTGACAATGACAGTCAGAGTGGCTCCACCCCTAACTTCTCTCTCCTCCCATTACCTCTATCTTCTGCCTTGCTCTTCAGCTCTGAGACACTCTTCTTTCAGATCATTATGGTGCCCCAACCAGTGTACAGGGGGCATCACCCGGGGGGGGGTTGGTCAGGTCACCGGTCTTTTTTTCACAGTTTTTTTTTATTTTCATCCATTGCTGTATTTCCGGCAGCTGTCCACTTTATTCAATGTGAGGTCGGTACCCCCAGGTCTTAACTCTAGCTTAGTAGAAGTTTTTGTGTTTAGTACCAAGGTGCAAGGGTAAGAGGCAGTAACCGGACAACAGGAGACAACACCAGGAACAGTCCGAGAGTCAAGGGTCCATAGTAAGCAAGTAAACCAGGGACAGGGCTACGGTCAGGGCTAGTAGCAGACAAGGTAAATCCAAATAAGCAAAGCCAAAAGTCAGGGGCAATCAGAGTTCAAAGGGGGTGCAGAAATAAGCCAATGGTCACAACAGGAAGCAGACAGAATTCACACAAAGTATCCACAGGAGCCGGAGCAGGTCAGCTAACGTGAGACACAAACGCTATAACTGGCAGGGAGGCTAAGCCCTCACTGTCTTAATAGTAGAAAATACCAATCAGAACACAATGGCCCTCGGAATCAGCCACATGAGGCTGATTAATTAAACAGGAGCCCCTGCACATGCGTCCTGGTGTCAGGTCTTTTGCCGTGGACGTGGTGGTGAACAGCAGAGGGTCCTGGCTGTTAAGGCAACAGTCAGTTGTGACCAGCAAGGTAACCAGACATGCCAAGGTAGCGGCGGCTGTGGCTCGTAACACCGAGGCCATATGTATTATCCTCTTTGTTGTGAATTTTCCACTAAAGTGCACTGATTTGCAGAGAATTAAAAGTTTGCTCCACTCAATGGGGGCAGTTGGGTGGATTGAGGGCGTTTCTAGCTAAGTTCAATGTAGGTGCACTGGTGTGGCCTATTTTTGTGGAGCAATACGAAAATGAGATTTCATTATGTGAAGCGAGATTATAAAACAAAAAGATGGAAATGTGCATTTTTAATGGAAATTTTTGCTGTTCCAAAATCATTTTATTTTTCCAGCAGCTCAGAACTGACGGAGATTAGGGGGTATATTTACTAAACTGCGGGTATCATCATCATCATTTATTTATATAGCGCCACTAATTCCGCAGCGCTGTACAGAGAACTCATTCACATCAGTCCCTGCCCCATTGGAGCTTACGGTCTAAATTCCCTAATATAGACACACACACACTCACACTCACTCACAGACAGAGAGGGAAAGACTAGGGTCAATTTTGAGTGTGGGAGGAAACCGGAGCACCCGGAGGAAACCCACGCAAACACAGGGAGAACATACAAACTCCACAAAGATAAGGCCATGGTCGGGAATTGAAATCATAACCCCAGTGCTGTGAGGCAGAAGTGCTAACCACTAGGATTCAGATTCTAGTTATCATTTGTTTAGTACATTCTACAAAATGACAGCTAGAATCTGATTGGTTGCTATAGGCAACATCTCCACTTTTTTAAACCTGCAATTTAGTAAATATACCCCTAGGTCTAGTCCTATATTTTTAATAGGATGCCTTTTTCACCTTCTGGTCACACTTCAGTGGAAAAGTCTTAGAGGACATTCCTAGGTGTATTTCTACCAAAGTAAAAAAAAACAAAACAAAGAAAGTAAAAACACACAAAGGTGTCACATAATCAAGGGGGCTCCTATGTCCTTAAGCCATTAATTAATTGATGTCCATAAGCTTGATTAATTTAAAAAGATAATTTTTTTGCATTAACAAAAATACTGGATTTGTTACAAAATGAAAACTAAATCTCTTTTCCTGCAGCTTTTCCTGTCCTGAAGCTAATTGCAAATCAACACTTTATGGTTTAGGTCTTTTAACTGCTGATTGCCCAAGAAATACAGAGATGTTTGCAAACATTATATTGTAACAAGAGAGGTGGGAGATAAACAATCACTTTGCTAGAAATAAGGATGGGAGGAGGGTGAGGTCAGAGAAGGGGGAAGATGAGAAGAATAAGGGAAAACACATAAACACTTTGCCTTACCTCAGCAAATGTTTACCAGAAGACCAAGACATTATTTTCCCATGAGGAATTCTCAATCTGCTTCAAACATTAGACAGCAACGGGAAATGTTATAGAAAATACACTGTAAGAAACCTATTATTTCAAGACCTAGATAAATAGCATAATGCATTTAAATTGCAAATGTTTGCTAATTATTAAGCTATATAGATGCATAAGATATTTGTATGCATACACAAGCAGCAATTACTAGTAAAGTGCCAGATTGAATATTTATCTTCTAGCAGGAACTGTACATGTCAGCCTTTGACTCTTCGAAGGTTTTGAAGTTTTGAATCAACATAATGAGGTATGCTGAGACTTGTAGTTAGGGGCATAACCAGAGATTTGTGGGCCCCATAGCAAATTTTTTGTAAGTGCCTCTTTGGAGCCCAACATTGAAAAAACACTTATACATAAGTGGCTCTGGGCCCCATAGCAGCACCACCCCCTGCACCTATAGTAGTTATGTATTTGCTTGTAGTTAAACAACAGCTGGACAGTGACAGATTGATGAAGGCAGATCTAGCACTTTACAGTCTCTTGTATAACATTCCCAGGAATGTATCTATAATGAGGAAAACTCAGGCATATTTCTCAGCCAACAAGTTTTTGGGACAGCAAAACATTACATACCATGCTAAATACCTTACTGCAAAAGCTTTTACCCACATGAGCACAAAATTCATGCTACATTCAAATATTCCATGTATTTCATTGATGCAATTTTGGAACAGGGATTAATAGATCCTTTCTGATCAATATTTACCTAGCGGTATGAGCGTGACAAGTTCCATTTATACCACAGCAAATGTATTTACACTTGTGTGGACAAGCGCTAATTATCATTTTTTCCTTAGTAGTGGTGATAACATTAGTCTATACCTCACTGTTACAAATGTTTATATTAGATTGTGCAAAGAGTGAGAATATTGTAAGCTTGCGAGCAGGGCCTTCTCACCTCTTTGTCTGTTTTACCCAGTTTGTTTATTAGTTTACTATGTTTGTCCCCAATTGTAAAGCGCTACAGAATATGTTGGCACTATATATAAATAAATGATGATGATGATGAGTGAGAAGGCCATCATGCCAATTGCTGCCTCATGCAGCAGGATTACTGGACAGACCTTCATTGTGTGTGCTAATAATTTGCACATAACTAGTTTACTTACTTGTCTGTAGATCTGCAGAACCTTGAGTATTCAAAGTACTCTTTTCATGTCTTCCAATGTAACTAATTAAAAGTGACACTTTATGCCACCCCTCTTCTAATGAACTGCCCAAACCAGACCCCAGATAACATACCATGCCTTGGGCATGTCCCCAAATAGCTATTCTATGCCCCTTTTGTAGCAGTAAACAGTGAGGTTCCGTGCACTCAGTTATCACCGAGTTTTATTCTGCCTGTACAGGCATAGTTCCGAATACAGTAGACCACATTTTCCAACATTTAAGATTGTTGCCCCTAGCATATTTCAACCAATGAATAATTTGACAGCAATTATTGAGAGTGCACATTGTAAAAAAAAAATGGGAGATAGGGCTATTTAAGTAGAATGCTATGGTTTATTCTTAAGTTATAAACATTTTAGATTTATAGGACCTAATTCATTAAAGAGAGCGAAGCAAAACAGGAGTAAATTTGATCCTAGAGAAAACCATGTCACAATGCAAGGAGTGCAAATTAGTTTATTATTTTGCACATAAGTTAAATACTGGCTGTTTTTTATGTAGCACACAAATGCTTTATAGCTATATTTTTACACTGAATTATTATTATTATTATTATTATCATTTATTTGTTGGGCGCCACAAGGTTTCCGCAGCGCCGTACATAGTACAAACAGTAGACCATACAGGGTTAAACAGTACAGAACAATAAACACACAGTACCAATACTTCAGAAACTCCGGGACAGACATATGGAGTAAGGACGGAGCAGAAGAACAGCTCATACGAGCTTACATCCTAAGGGAGGGTGGACAAATCAAACACGAGAGGGAGTGGTGATGCCAGGGGAGAGAAGAAGGGACCAGGGGAGAGAGAGGAGATCGAGCAGAGTAGATGAGGGGTTAAGTGGATGGTAGGTAGGCTTTGAGAAACAGGTGAGTTTTAAGTGCTCGTTTGAAGGAGCACAGATTGGGAGCAAGACGGATGGAGCGAGGGAGGTCATTCCAATGCAGGGGGGCAGCTCAGGAGAAGTCTTGGATTCTGGAGTGGGAAGTGGTAATTAGAGTGGAGGAGAGGCGACGGTCATTAGCAGAGCGCAGGGATCGGGCAGGAGTGTGAATGGTGAGGAGGTTAGAGATATAGGGAGCAGTAGACTGGGAGAGAGCTTTGTAAGTGGTGGTAATTTTAAAGTTGATCTAGGACATGCCCTACCCCAACTATAAACCTGTTTCCATATTTTAAATTTATGCCCCCCTCCAATGCAACATGGTTTTGTCAAGGTGCAAAGTTACTCTTTTTTTTGCTTTACTTTCTTCGATGAATCAGGCCCATAGAGTTTCATAAGTGGTGTTAATCTTCAAGGCAGGTTTGGAACATGTAAACATTCCTGACATATTATTTCAAGACCTTTACTGTGGAGCATCTATTGTTATTATGTCAGATAGGTAATTACATTTATTTTTGCAATAACAGGAATGTATGAACTGGAGGTGACTGGTCACAAAAACTGTCATCATTCGCTGGGTCTTTGGATAGGGGTTTCCCTTCTCAAACAGTCAATTGCTTGGGACTCGAAAGGTAAATGTAACACCTATAATTAACAGTGCCGGTATGGAAATTTAAAGGTGGTAGTATGGAAATTGTAATTGCATGGCATTTGATAGTTTTACAATCAAATCAGTAGGAGAAGTAGCGGTAGGCCATACCACTGTATACCAGTCCACTTTGACTACTGAAGACCTAGGAGAGTAGCAGAGTGTGTAGCAAAGAGAAGAGCAGCAAGGGGAACTACTGGGGAGGGTTGGATAGGAGGAGAGATGGGGAGATGAGGGATGGAGCTCTGAGGCAGAGGAGGAGCCTGCTGTGTCACCCCCCCAGGCCTATTTCTCATTACATCATCCCATCCCCTCTCACCCCATCACCCCCTTTGCTCAAAACCCTGTTCACACTTGCAATCCAGCAACTCTAACTACCTAATCTACATGTGTCCACTTACCTCCCTCCCTCTTTCCCCCTCTACTGTGCTCTCTGGAATGCCAGGTCAGTATGCAACAAACTGGCCTCCATACATGATCTCTTTACCTCTAGCTCCTTTAACCTCAATTCGTTTATCCCTCACTTTTTCTCCTCTGACCTTCCTTCCCTCATCTTGGTGCACTTTAACATCCCTATCGATAATCCCTCTGACCTTACTGCCTCCAAATTTCTCTCCATCTACACAATACTCTAGCAGCCTGTAAGCCGCGCGTCTTCCCATTTTTTCAAACCGATCTCCACAGGTGTATCTAGAATATCAAACAAACGAAAACAAACAAAAATGATATCCCTTTTCCAGAGCAGCATGCTTCTGCTGCTGTTGCTTGACACCTTGAAGGCCAGATCTTGGTATGAGTTTGTCGGGTGGTTCAGAGATGAGGTTTAGCTGTATGGTGCAGACTTGTCTACTTTTTTGCCACGAGATTTAATTGGAGGAGTCCTCGGTGTCGGAATATTCAACACCGCTAACCCGTACCCAACCCATCTTATTAGTGCTATGCAATCTTTTAGCAGAGAATGTGTATGGTCAGGAATAATACTTGTAATTAGATGTAATAGGACACCTCCCAGTCCTATGTCCTTGTCCCCCTGTGCTTGTATGGCCATAGAGCTACCAGGTGAATAATAAATGTATAGCAAGAAGAGGTTTAGCTTGTATATCAAACAGCCGTTAGACTGAGCGGCTCGGATGCCTGCTGCCCCCCGGTCCAGCCCGCCCCTGATTGTCCTGGTAAAGAAAGAAAGAAACCATTTTTCCACAATTGCAGCCGTTTCTTTCTGACTCTCTCAGCTCTTTCAAAACTTACTTATAATAATGCTGATTAACTGTTGTGCCTTCTGGAACCCATTCTTCCACAATTACACCCTTGATATCGAAAAAAACAATGAGCATTGCTTTGAATTTTGACTTGCTTTGACAAGCTTTTTTAATTCTGGGTGATGACGGTGTTATCCAGTGCATTGACTGTCTTTTGGTTTCAGGATCGTACTGGAAGATCCAGGTCTCCTCACAAGTGATTACTTTATGAAACAGGTTTGGATTTGTGTCAAGTTGCTGCAGAATGTCAACACAACATTCCTTGCGACGTTCTTTTTGCTCTGGTGTGAGAACCCTTGGGACCATCTTTGCACAAACTTTCGTCATGTTAAGATCCTCACGCAAAATTTTCCATACGGTGTCTTTGTCAATGTTCACGTATTCAGCTATCATTCGAACACTGAGTCGGTGGTCTTTTCAAACAATCTGACTGATTTTTTCTACATTTTCTTTGGTTCTTGAAGTGTAAGGTCGTCCAGGGCGTTCATCATCTTTGACATTCTCACGTCCCTCGCTAAATCTTTTGTGCCACTCAAACACACGCGCACGAGACATGCAGTCATTCCCATAGGCCGAAGTAAGAATTTAAAAACATTCTGTTGGTGTTTTGTGCAATTTTACTAAAAATTTCAAATTGATACGTTGTTCAATTTTTAAACTTAGCCTTTTTTTCGGCACTCTACAGAAAACACAACCAAACTAAATGCTAAATGGCGACTCACAATCAACTGAACGTCATAGAGTGTTGCAGCTTGTCATGCAGGTTCAGACAGGTTCAAGGTTACTACGTATGCAGTTATAACCGGTTCTGACTGCTTTGTTTACTAGGTGGAATCACAGTCTCGTTATTTAATAGACATACCTCGTATTTTAAAGGAGTCTAACTACATAATAAATTAGTCTGTGCAGCATAAATATATTTAACATTCACCTTGTAATGGAAATCAAACTGCATAGAAGGAATAGATAAAAGAAAAGAAACAACAGCTGGTATATATTTCATACTTGCCTACTCTCCCAGGCAATCAAATCATTAATCCCGGCACCCTCTATTTAATGCCGCAAATTTTGACATTTTACAGTAGTGGCAGGGCTATGGTGACATGTCACCATGCCCTTTCCTACCCCCTGTCACATGACCTGTCTTCCGAGTGACTAACATTCTTACTACTAAGAAGTAAATGTGTATGATAGCATACATGATGATTCCTTATTGTATTTGTAACCACAGTCTGGATATAACCTTGTCCCCTCCTGGTAATCAGCCCGAACAACATACAACTTCATTCCCTGTCTCCTAAACTAATTATGTGAAACAAAAGAAAGTCTGGAAAAGTGGGTGGTGAATTGTTAGTACCATCAGCATGTTGGTTTATGCCCAATGTAAACATTGTCTCATAAAAAACAAAGTCCAAATTACATCCTTGACTTAAGCCAATTGTGCCTCTGCCTTGTCCCACTTAGATAGTATTATTTTGTTACATACATTAACTTGCAAGTATCCTAAACCAGACATCTGCTTAACAATCGTTACCTAGACATATCAGAGTGCAGTACAATTCCACTAATATTTATACTTTAGTTCACACTTCATAGTTTTCTTATTTTATTTATTTTAATGGATTTTACTTTGTAGCATTAAAAAGACACACAATGTTAAATTAATCCAATAAAATTAGTGATTTTATATTTTTTGTCTAAGTGTTTATTATTTAAAATCTCTTTACCTTTCTTTTGAATTTATGAATTCCTATTTACCAGCCACAGGGCTGATGCCCTAGAGCATCCTGGTCTTTCTCTGTTAATTTATAATCCTTGGAGGTCCAGTGTGTTGTACAGAGTCCTTGCAAGACTTAAAAACTATGCTTAATTAACTTTCTTCCCCTCTGCTTTTACTATCCTCACCTTGTCCTGCCTCCTGTCTTGCCCCCTTCGTTTCCCTGAGTGACTACCTACACTGTTCAGGTGTAACAAAATAGGACTGACTTCATTGCCATTCACCCTTTCTTGATGCCACTTGCATCGGGCCACCTAGAGACCATCCTCCCTTATCCTTTTATAGACAGGAAGATGTAGACTTACCTTATTTTCCTTTGATTCCTCTTCCATGTACAGAGGTGGAGGAATAGAGTGATCAGATGTTACAGGCCAGTGGAGGAAGAGTAGAGATGGAGTTAGCAGCAAATGTTCTGGCACTGAATGACCCCTGTCCCACCTCCTGATTAAGAGAGTCAATACCTGCGCGGAAAGTCATGCAGGCGCCTGAGTAACAATTTTATTTTATTTTAAACTTTAAAGGAAATAGGCTGGTGGGTGGAGAATAGATTCCCCGACGCTCTTACCGCAATCGGGAGGGACTCTCTCATTGTGTCCTGTGGTATGCAGTGTTTTGGGGCAAATGGTAGATGGTCATGGCATCCCCTCGGCTTTGCGCCCCGGGAGAAAACATCACCCTCATTACAGTCCTGATTGCAGGCTATACTGCAGTGTGTACGGTATTACAACTTTTAAGGCACACATCGTGCATTAAAAAATGCACATAAATCATTTCTGCATACGCCCATAGTCAACAATGAAAGAATCTCAAGAAACGTGTGTTGTTGACTTTGGATTTAATTTTAAACTAATATCCTGCAACGTCAGCTAGCGGAACCGATTTTAACCCTCTGGCACAATACAGTGAAAAAATAAACAAATAAATAAACCTAATGGCCCTCCCTCTACCAAACAGATTAATTCTAGTGCTGCAAGCCTAGGCTGGTAGTAGTAATATTGGTATGACAAAAAGTGTGGGGTCCCAGTGATTTTACTACAACCAGCACTAGGCTTAGCGAGCCAGAACTGTTGACACTATAGCAGGGGAACTCACAGCATGGGGTTCCCTTGCCATAATGACAAACCAGCCCCAGGCTTGACAGCTTGGTGCTGGATTCCCTAGGGAGATGGAGTCCGCAAAAAAAGTGTGGGCCTCCCCAGTGGTACCCAGCCCCACGCTGAAAGCACTAGGGCTCTTTCCACACCTCTGGGCGGTGGATGTGGGGTAATAAAATAGTTTGTAATAATGAAGACACCATTTTGTAGTGGTGCACTACAGGTCTCAGCAAGCCCATGCTGCCATTAACAATGTGGGCATGCTGTTGCTTGTAGTATTACAAGCACCAGCATACCAATGGCTGCCAGGGCATGCTGGCACTTGGGGAACCACGCCCGCTGTGCCCTGCAGTGCCCCAACACAAAATTTAAATAAAACAGTCACCTTGTTTTACCATTAATTTTATCGAAAAATAAAAAACCCCAGTAAAACTTACCAACATCTATGTTCTTCATCTGTAAGGGATCCAATCTTGTAAGCATTCCAAGGAACTGTGGTTCGCCCAGTAAAAAAAAAAAGGATTCTAACAACGCATATCAGCCCCTACATTGAGGAACTCCCGCCGCATATTGAAAAAATGACAGCCTCCAGATGTATTTATAACATGGGGCTTTCAGCGTGCATTCTCATTCCAATCTCCCCCAGGAGGATGACAGCCCTTTTTTTCCCTAGGGAATGCAGTCCCATGTAGACCAGCCTGAGGCTGGTTTGTCATTATTGCCGGGGGATCCCATGCTGCTGGTTCCAGTGTTATAGTGCCAACAGCCCTAGCTGGCTAAGCCTAGTGCTGTTTGTTGTACAATCGGGAGGACCGCACGCTCCCCCATAAACCTGGGATATTGCCAGGGCGGCAGTGTGAAAGTGGTATTAATGACTCAGGCCCTTTGCGTCTAAATTGGCTGATAGCAAAGAAAATAAATTTTCATGTATCTGCATAGTACATGTTAGGACAATTAAAATAATCTTCTGACAAGGAACAATAAGTTTTGAATATATATTTGTTAATTTATTTTAGGTTTAGCTGTCCTTTAAAGTAATGATGGAGAGAAAATATCAATTAGGAAATAATAGACTGTACAACATGTATGTAAGTACCTTTATATATGACCTCTAGATAACCTTCCATAGAGCTTTACTTCTAATTACTCAGTCTTCCTTAATCTAGTTTTGTGAATTACAGTTTTAATTACAAGCAACCCCATTATTGGAAAAGACAGATATTATTACGTGTTATTGATTAAGCTTAATGTAGCAGCAACAAAATTAAATGGTAGTCAGTAGCTTCAGTTTCACATTACTGTAGGGCAGCTATGTACAAATAAACATTCTTGCCTATGAAAATATTTGTGTATTATATTTATTCTAAAAAGCACTTGATTTGGATATATGCCCTCAGTGATAATCACATAACTTGTGCTGGTCACATGCTGTGATAACAGTAGTCTGAAAGGAAAACAATAGGATCATTATCTGGCATGTTTGTAAATGCAGTGGGATGGCAAATGCTATTTGCTTATGCACACAGCCATCTTCCATCCACAATAAGAGGCCCCAATGATACAAATAGTGGCTTGGTCCGTGGAGCCACAAGGTCGGATATTGTCCGATGTGGCCACTTACGTGTGGAAAATTGAACATTGTTCCTATGATGTCTCACTGATTGATAGGCTGACTGTTGGTTCAAACTACAAAATGGCTAACTCTACTATGTGTAAGGATAGGTTTACGTTGACATCCACTGTTAAATTAAAAGAAATATATAATACAAATGTAAAGGACATGATTGTCTTCTATCTAAAATTTGGTTAATACAGGAAACTTTGCAATAGCAACATATGATTTGTGCATTTACACTGAAAAACAGGAAAAAATATTTTGTTTTCAATACAAAAAATCCCTCTAAGTTATCATTGTTTACTGAATCTTAACAATGGGCAAGAAAAAATGGCAAGCAAATATTTGGTAGGTTAAACATTTCAGGTTTGTCTAGAAGTAACTGTATAATAAAAGTATTTTGCTCATTCCAAAGGAAATGTCATCTTTTCCAGAGAGCTATTTTCTCTAACAGAAATAAAGCAAACTCTCTTGGAAGTCACTAGGTAATGCATTACAGCTACAAATATGACATTAAAATGGAGGTAACAACATTTTTTGGCTTAAATAAAAAAAAAAAAGTAAAAAAAGTTAAAAGTGAAAAAATTAAATAAGTACAAATATTTGAACACAACCTCTGCAGGGTATAAATGTAAATATGTCATATTTCTACCAATGCCAACAAATTCTTTGTACCTGCTTGAAAAAAATAAAACAGATGCCAATGTGGCATTTGCAAAAGTGTTGGCACATTGTCAGTCAGTACGAAGTCACACCTAGAAATCACAGCTTCCAGTCTTTGCTTGTAGCCAGCCAAGATGCTCCTTGCAGAACTGTTCTAGCTCAGAAATAGTCTTAACATTTGCATGCACTGCATGTTTGTGATCTCCCCACTGAATTTTACTATTATTCAAGTCTGGTTACTGTGAAGGTAATTCTAAAACCTCAATCTTTCATTACTAAAAGTGCTTCATTGTTGATTTTGAGGTTTGCTTTAGATCATTGTCTTGCTGAAATATTCAGCCTTTTTTGTCTTCAACGTCTTCACTGACTTTGGGACATTAGTTTCCAGGATTTGTTAATATACCTCCCAATATCCTTCCTCCTACCTGGGCAATATTTCCTTTGTTGTCACACAACCCTAAAGCTTTATTGGCCCATTCTTAATAAATGGCAAGGTGTTAACTTTTTGTTACTTGGATATTTATTTATTGAATAGTTAATGCCATCTGTGGATTACAATAGACCCCAGGTAAATGTGGCAGTGTGAGTGTGTGATCACTGCAGCTGTACGGCTGTGCAACAGGCAGACACTACACACATACACTGCATGCCCAGGGATGGAGCCAGCTCTTACCTGTATAATAGACATCCTTAGCCAGGACCCAGGACCTAATCTTTCTCTCCAGAACCCTGTTCTCCTACTAGAGCTCCTAGACTTCATCCCTAGCACCTACTTATTTTGCTGCCAGCTCTTAGCCCCGCCCTTAAAAAAAACCCACAGTAACACAGCTCTCCTTTCAGAGTCCAGCTCTTCTTCCAATCATGATCCATGAATGTGTATAACCAGCTCTACTATCTATCTATAAAACAACATTGATCCTCTGCACTCACCAAATATGATATTAATGCTATATGCTATGCTATATTAATGCTATATTAGCCACTCAAATAGTCTCTATTAAAAGCAGAGAATATTAATGTGAGCTAGTGCCACTTGGAGCCCACAAAGAGGGTGAAGAAAAGAAAAGAACACTCACCTGACCAGCGATTCAGTGGAGGTAAGTTCTTCTTTCTTCCAGGGTCCCTTGGCGCTGATGACAGCAAATCGGAAACGATTTGCTGTCAGCCAATCAGTTGCCGGGACAGTCAGTCAATCAGGGCTCACCTCCAAACAGCGAACGAATCGGTGATCGCTGCGTCAAGACACCACTTCTATGTGATTGGTATTGGTTTCAGAGACCGACCTCAAGAACAGGAGAAAAAAAGACTTCAGGATAAAAAAGAGGACTGTGGAGTGGAAAAGAGAAGACAGAAGATGATGGCTGACAGACTGTGCAAAGCAAGACAGCTGCCGGATCAAGCCAGAAGATTGCTGAAGACTCCGATTGGAAGAAGCAGCAGGGGAATGGCAAAGAGCTATCACAGTCCCCCCCTGCTGCCAACAAAAGCTGCCAGAGTAAGGCTCAGGCCTACACTCTGTCTTTTCTGTACACTTTGGGCACAAAGCCCTTGGCAACTTTCGGGCACTTGGCTCATGCTGTAGTAGTGTGCATAAGGCCTGGGGCATTTAGGTGTTTTAAGGTTTAATGTATATTTTCTCTTTGAGGTGCTTTCACGTTAAAATCAGGATTGGCCTGTGGCACCAATTAAATTACAGGATTAGCCTGTGGCCAAGTAAAGCACAGGAAATGCTTGTGGGCATAGTTAGGAGGTAGGCTTTTATTCCTAGACCATGCCTGGTCTGTCTCCATTGCACAGTTAAACTCAGGTGGCCATTGTGCATGTGCCTTTAGTGTGCCCTTGCCCTCCGAAGTCAGGCACCAATTAAACTTAGGCTTTTAGTTTGTTTTTTTTCCTAATAGGATCCAGAAGTCAGGCCCCCATTAAAGGTAAGCCTTTGGTATCCATTATTACCTGTTGTCTGTATTATGTGGTTGGTGTCTTTGAACTGTGGGGATTGTAGTTAGGACAGTACACTACACCTAGTGCTAGGAATTTATGTTGCATTGTATCTGGTCACGTACGTTTGTTAGTACCAAGGCTCTGTTGTTGTGCTATTGTGGCTAGCACTGGGAGGTACATATTATTGCCAGAACCTTTGGTGCTTGTAAAGTGTCAGAAGTGTTGGATAGGGATGTCAATCCACACGCTTAAACTTAACCAAGTTGTTGGTTTGAGAACTTGTATCAAACAGCAATGCAGGTACTCACAGGACTAATGGCTGCAGCAGGATGTTTCATATATATGCAGGTAAAGAGGTTTTTGAACACTGCTCCTTTGTGCAGTAACGTTAATGGAACGTTGTTTTAAAGGTCATTCACATATGCAGCTACTAATGCTGCTTCACATTCACACAAAACTCAGAAGGAACGACACTTCCGGTTCGCGCATGAGCAGTAGTGCCATGCGGACAGTCGCGTCATTGCCCCACTTCCTGTCCCACTAGACCACCAGGGATGCAGGAGACAGCATACAGTGTACCATACTAACACATATTAGCCCTTGTGGGTGGGTTGTTTTGTGTCACAATATTCCTTGGTGCCAATCCTGGGAGTGCAGACGACTATCAAGAGAAGACGGCGATTACTCGTTGAATATCATTGTGCGGTTTTGACTTTCTCTTGGTGGGGCCCTCACCAGTACATTGATGAACAGGATATTCTGGCAGGATACTTCCCTGTCCAAGTGCAGGGTCACTACTTCTGGGCGTCACGTCGGAAACCTCCTCTCCTTCCACTTTGTATCCATGCCCTTCAGTAATTTGTTGCGATTTCTCCCCTAGACTGAAACTGTGTGGGGAGCCGTACTGAGGAGATCGTAAGAACAGTAGTTCGACCAATCGTGGAGAAGATAGGAACTTTGTGTGTGTCTTTCGTTCCCCACAGGTGCTACATTAATTCCACATATTGTAATACATGTTAAGCTGACCAACCCATGATGTAACTTAAATAAAAACATGAATTCAATCTGAATTTTAATATGATCATTGTTGTGTTTCTTAACTAGGTTGAGTCTTATCTGCACACACCTTTAAAAGGAAATTACTTCCCGAGCAATAACAGCTATTAGATTTCTAGGGAACCTCGGCACTAACAAGGGATAGGCAGGGACGCTACAACAAGGGTTTGGTCACAGCACCCATTTTTAGCAATACACTATTGTGCTCTACCCCTAGTATCTAATGTAAAGAAACTAAATGGTAACTGGAGAGAAAGAAGAAAATTGGTCGTTTGCACACACCAAATACATTATTAATTCTATATTAGCTATTTCAAGCTATATTTGCCAACTTCATTTTACGCCCCTCCGGGAAATCCTTGGATTTCGGGTGGCGGACACAAAATCTGGAGGCTGTATCTGCAGCAACAAGTGCATTAGAGAGTGTGGTGTTATAGAGGGAGATGGCAGTGTTGGGTCAGGACAGAAACAGGAGTAGGTGTTCTAGAGAGGTAGAGAAGAGGATAGGGTTGACTTGGTTAAGTAGTCACTGAGTACCTGACTCAGTGTGAACACAAATTGCGTTTAAAAAAAAAGCACGTAAATTGTATGCACATACAGTTGTATTCAAATACAAGCGGATGTCAAGATACATTTCCATCTGAATCTGGGTAAGAACGCTCTGGCTGTATGTTGCTATGCGTATTTAGACAGACAAAACAGACTGCAGGATGTGCTCATGCATACATCAATGCAAAAAAAAAATTATAAAGTAAATTTACAATTCTTATCAAAAAAAGTTGAGTTTTTTTTAAAAAAAAAGTAGTATTTTTTTCATATGAAACACATAAATCAGAATGTTCTTAATGTGTACATAAAATGCATTTTTATAGGTTTTTCTTACTTGCAAACACATGTTCTTGTACACATATGTGTAGTCATCACTATCAGTCAGCACTTACACCTGGTGAATATGATACAGATATGACACACGTATTTAAGAGATGTCCTGAACGGGAATCAGCCACATCTGCATAGGCACGCCCTTGGTACGCCATTACTGCACATTGCCTATGTCCGTCCTCCCCTTTTCACCCCGTTCCACCCTTCCTTAAATTCATAGGCAGTTGTATCAGTTGCATTCAGACATGAATTGCATGCAACTGTGTTCAGTAGTGTAGGTCTGCACATGCTCAGAGCTTTTTCACACAAGATATGGCACGCAAATGGACTTAGAATCAGTCCCTGAGTGTGCACAGTTTTGGGTAGAGGTAGGGGTGGCATAAAGTTGGGAGAAGATGAAAGAAAGGAGTGACAGAAAGTGGGAAGACTGAACTGCAGGTGTTGCAAAGGTGGGAAAGGACATAGGTCAAGGCAGAAATGATCACATGGGGTGGGAGATGATGTCCATTGGGAGAGGTCATAAAAGGATTTGAGGAGTTTAGAGGCAGCAGTACTGATAGGGGTGTCAGTGGGAATATTGAAGTCCCAAAGAATGAAGTAGATAGGTCAGCAGAGAGGACATGGGAGAGCCAAGCACCAAATGTGTCTAGTAATTGTGAGGGGAATCACGAGGAGGTAGATGACAGTGATGAAGAGGTAAAAAGGAAAGAACAGCTGAATAGAGTGAACTTTGATGGAGGAGAAGGAGACAAAGCGTTCCAAGAGGAGGACACTGTAGGTGAAACCTGGAACAGCAGAAATCCTACACCACACCATTAGGGCAAGAAGTATAGATGAAGGAGAGACCATCATATGAGAGTACAGAAGGGGAGGTGGTGTCAAAAGTGGAGATCCAGGTTTCTGTGAGGGTCAGAAGAAAGATTGGGAGAGGGAAAATGTCATGGATGGGAGTGAGTTTATTACTGATGGATCTGACACAGAAGGAGAAATGTGTGAGAGTGGGGATGGGAATGAATTTAGAGAGGTTGGAAGTATGAGGTGAGAGCGAGGCTTTTTGGTGAAAATAGTGGGAGGTTTTGTGGTGGGAGAGGGAGTGATATTGGGAATGGGATAGGGACGGGGTTGAGGATGCACGCCAGAAGCCAAGAAGAGAATGTGGGAGAGGAGGAGAATAAGGGAGAAGTCAAAGAGGGATCAAGAGGGGGAGTAGCCATTGAATGGAAAGAGTACTGGGGTAGGATGGAGAGGAGTGAGATAGGGAGATAGAGGTATTGTAGGAGCAGCAGAGCAGGTAATAGAAGAGAGATGAGTGTATGAGAGAGAAGCAAGGGCAAGGGGCAGTGTGCATGGTTGGAGTCAGGAAGCTGGAATAGGCTCTTGAAATAGTAGGGAGAGGTGCAAAATAGAAGAGAGTAGGAAAAGTAGGAAAGGGAGGTAGTAAGGGAGAAAGAAGGGGACTGGTATGCTGGATGAAGGTGTGGGAAAATGGGTGGTGGAAAATGGGTTAAGGAAAGACAGCTAGGTGAATATGGGATAAGTAACAGTTGATAGAGGCATTTGTAGAGTTTGAGCCTCAGCTGATAGAAGCAGTTGAAGTGACAGTCAGGCATCCAGAGGGGATTGTAGAAGGCATTAGATTTTGGAACACCGTTGAGTGGGTAGTACACAGTAGTTGATTGAAGAGAAAATTCAGAATGAGTGCTGTTGCAGGAGGGTGGATTAGAGAGTAGTGAAGTTGCAGGGGGCGAGCAGGGAGAGGTGATCAAGAAGTAGAAATGATTTCCCATAGATGGGATTAGGAGTTAGAGGAGGGTGTAGTTGTAGAGGTAGAGGTGGTCAGGATGGTAGGGTTATGGGTGGAAATGGACAGGAATGGGAAAGATATGGAAACAAGGGGAGATATAGTGTCTGGAGGGGAGTATAGGACAGGGATGAAGTATGGGTGGCTTCACAGTCCAGGGCAAGAAGTAGATGTTGTGAAGGCTACACAATCCAAGATAGTGTAAGTAGACATATTCAGAAATGGGCAGATGTCGGGGCCTTGCCATGTGATTATGTCCTGGTAGCACTGAATGTCCTCATAGTCTCCTTCTGATCTGGTCACCTGGGAGAGATGAGCTTGCAGTAGGATCAATGTAGAACTGTATCTGTGGTATCCAAGGCAGTAGTCCAGGTGTGAAAGTTGCAGCTGAAATATGGTCATTGTTTTGCCAAGAGGTGGGGGAGGGGGTAGCAAGTAGTAGTCAAGAAATGTCTAGGAAAAGACCACAGGTTATGACAGCAGCCTAGGGAATAGCTGCAGCTGATAATCTACTCTTCAGTAAACAGCTATCCTGGTCAAAACTGGCAATGAAGATTGTGACAATTATGTACTATTGTTATTTTCCCTTAATATTCAGGTATGACAATGTATATTGCATGTAACCTTGTAATGTAATCTCAACGCGTGCTTTGCTAAATGACATGAGTTTGAACCTATGCAAATGTCAATAATCTTTTGAAATTAGCCAGATCCAGAGATAGATAAGCATCTCTGAGGAGTTTTTTGTATGCAGGGATGTGGACCTGACCGGGAAAGAAGAACGAGCAGAGGTGAGAACTCAGGCCCTGTGAACATTCCAGATGTCAGGACATCCATAACTCACTTCAGGAAAGCTCTTTGTCATTTTGGGGATCATTTTGAATTAATTGAAAATGTAATTCCTAAGGTGGAGGGTGAAGAGCCTGTAAGAAGGGTATAAAATCTTCTCCTTTAGGCATTACATTGTACATTTTCATGAGGTGGTCTATCAAGACTGAAATGTCACATCCTTCTCAACTGTGTTCTTTCACACACGCCAAGTCTTAACTAGTAAGTAGTGACTCTGGTTTTATTTTCTATTTTATTTTCTGAAACTTATTTGTGTAACTTATTGTATGCCATGTTAATAACGTTTTAAAAAACTAAGCTTTGGAAACATTTTTCGGATTAAATACATTTAACCTAATGTATTCTCCGTGATTCTTTGTGAAATTACGAAGCCCAGGGAGGCTCATGCTACATATGAATGTGACTTAAGTGTGAAACATTAATACGTGGTTTTAGTGAATGTAAGGACACTATAATAAATCCTTTGTGGTGGAAGAAAAGGTGTATTCATTGCTAAGTGACTAAGGTGACGCCAGTTATGGCCAGCTGTTCAGATTGCTGTATCTTGGACAGGCTGGGCTTTCGTGACAAAGATGCAATCCAAAGCACACACAAAACTGTGCCCTGTGAGTTGAATGGATGTTACAGGAGATTGCTTTATGTCCAGGTTCAGCTGTAGGACAATGGGACTGAGCACAGGCATTTTTTTAGCCTGCCAGCCAATAACCCGATCCACAGAAACAAACTCAAAGCCATCAATACAGTCAATGAAAGGAAGGTTGGATGCCCTAGTGCTGGTGTGATGTGCCCACAATATATGGGGACAGATTGGATGGTCAGGCATGGAGAAAGATCATTTTATTACCATCTTTCTCCAAGACAGAAGCAGAAAGAAATCAGCAGATATATAAATGTCTGTTCTTTTCATTGCCACCAAGACTACTATATAATTAATGTACTGTTTTTTATGTAAAAAATGTTTTTTTCTCATTACATAACATGGAACAAAGTGAGTTATAACCAACTGATTTAAAACTGTTGCTTTAAAAATGACACCCATTATGATCTTAGACCCCTTGTCTGCTTAGCTAGTTTTGGGTGACCTCCCTACTTTGTGAGTCACATATTAAAGGCTCAGTTGCTGCAACAAAAAATAATAGAGGAGTTCAGCTAGAGGCAAAACAAGATACATAGAAATGAGAGTCAGACTTTCACAGTAAGTTAAATATGCCAGCTAGAGGAACATATCTAATGAATTGAGAGATAATGTTTTAATTGTATCTGGACATTTTATTCAGTTTCCATAGAAACTACCAGAATGCCCTAAGTACCAGAATGAGTTCACTGCATTAAGACAGAAAATAGTTGAAACCACTGTATTATATGCACAATTAGGCAAATATGTTTCATCCATGAAGTATTGATACAAATGATAACCAATATGATTCCCCTACAAAGTGTATTTATTGTACATAAGCCTGTCTCAGTATTAGTATACTTATGTGCAATTAGCAACTTCAATTATTATATTAACTTTGTTTTTTAGTGCTAAAATTGGGTGTTGAGTTTGGGCCGAAAGGTAACATAAAGTAGTAGTTTTTTTTACAGACAATGTAATAGATCATCATCATCATCATTAGTTATTTATATAGCTCCACTAATTCCGCAGCGCTAGACTATTGTATGGATTTAAAGGTTGACTAAATCTCAAAACTGAAATGTGCATATATAACGCATGCAGGCAAATACACAGTTCAGTGTTGACTTTCCACTACAGCTATGATAAAAACTAAAACTTTACTTCCCTACTCCATTCAGACACCAAAACAAAAACTCCTGCCGCATCTTTGGTAAAGTGTACTGATGTGATATAAATTATGTCAAAAAGCTGAGACTTAGTTATTACTCTGACATCATTGGTGTCACGGTGCTGGTAACTCCCAGGAAAGTTCAAACCATGTTATCAAGATTTCTGTTTTTAGAAACAGGTGGGATAATTACTGACCCAGCCAAAGAGATTAACTCACCTAGGAATGATTAAGGAAATATTGAAAACCTGAACTGTTGGTAGCTCTTGAGGATCGAGTTTGGGCATCTCTGCCTTAAGGGATCAGTAAACTGTTTTAACCCCCTTCACAAGAAAAACCTTAACATTAGGCTACACTGTTGGTGTGGAATAATAATTGTAGTGCCGGCATCTGTGATGGGCTGTGCATGTGCCATTGAGTACAGCAGTGATGTCTGAGAACAATATCTCCCTGCACGCTTAGGGTTGAGTGCTGGCGCCCCAAGTCGGGCAGTGGTGGGGCACAGCGGGGAAAAAGAGAAAGAATGCTAGGAATAAAAAGAATGGTGGAGCTGGAAAATGGAGAGAGGAGAATGTGTGAACCGCACGGAGAGACAGGAGATGGACAGAGTGGGAGAAACTACCTGCCAGAGTGAAGAAAAGGATCTGATGACTGAAGCACCAGGGAGTGAGAGAAGGTGATTGGAGGTGATAGAAAAAAAGACTGTTTGGTGAAGTGGATGTGGCTGTCAGGCTCCATACCTGACAGGAGCCATGCTGCCAGCTGAGGATGTAGACCATTGGAATAAGTAGTAACTAATTATATATATATTATCATTACATACTTACATGAACTGAGGGAACTGGTGTGAGACCTGAAGATTTATTGAAAAAACCCTTTTGCAGGACTATGCTTTAGCATCAAGGGTATAGTGCAGGGAGAGATATATAGGAATATGGAACTGAGACACTAAAGGGAAAG